>NW_006202232.1:350257-360129 GCF_000334495.1 Tupaia belangeri chinensis
TTTTGTTGGGGTTCCGGTCCCTTACCCACCACACCACCTGCCAGCCCCAAGGATGCACTTGTTTTAAAATAATTATTTATTGAGGCCAGCAGGTGATGTGGTGGTTAAGGGCACTGTATTCCCACATGGCCAACCATGGTTTGAGTCCTAGACCTGACAGCTTGCTTTCTCACTTCTCCCCTGTCTGTCTCTTGCTCTGTCCCTCTCTGGTTAAATTAAAATCAATCAATAAATAAAATTAAATAGAAATAATTCTTTTTAAAAAAAGAATTATTTATTAAGAACAACAGATGGCATAGTGATTATGTTGCTGGACTCCCACATGGCTGACTCTGGTTTGAGTCCTGGACCCAGTGACTTGAAAAATCACGCTGGGTGCATGTGCATGTGTGTCCAAAATCCCAAGAGGAAAATGGAGGAGAAGGGGATTGTGGTGTGACCATCCCCCCGGAAGGTGCTTTCTCACTTTCTCTCTCTCTCTCTCTCCAGCAAGCACATGTGCCCTATAACAAACAAACAAAAAACCATCAGAGCCATCAATGGCACAGTGGTAACCTAATGATCTGTGATGTTGAGGCCACATGGGAAGGACCTAGGTTCACATCCCAAGGTCTCTGTGCATGCTCCACAGTGTGCTTGTGATCCAAGTTGGCTGAGGCTGGGGGTGAATTGCAGCATCAAGACCCTGTTGGGGACATCTGTCTGTCTCTCTCTCTCTGTCTCCCTCTCTCATGGATAATACAAATAAACTTAGGGCCAACTCCATGGCCTAGAGGTTAATGGAGCTGGATCCCACATGGCTGACCATGGTCTGAATCTCTGCTCAAGTGGCTTGAAAAACACACTGGGACTGTGTGTGTGTGTGTATGCGTGTATGTGTGTGTGTGAATTCCTGACAGGATGGGGAAATGGAGACGGGATTGTGGTGTGACCATGCCCCATTGGGGGTACATTCTCTTTCTCCCTGTCTCTATTTGTCTTTGGTGAGTACATAACCCTCTGGCAACAGATAAATTTATTTATAAAAATTATTTATTTATTTAATTCCATTAGTTATTATTTTTAATTTGATTAGAGAGAGACAGAGAGAGAGAAAGGGAAAGCGAGAAATCACCTCCCCCTCCCCACGGTGGATGGCCCAGCCATGTGGGAATCCAGTGCCCTTATCCACCACGCCACCCACTTTCCCTAATAAATTAATAAACTTATAAAAAAAAAAGTACATTCAGCATCCTTGTTATTATATATTGACCCTATGAATTCAAATATGACAACTTCTTTCAGTAGTGTACATACATGATTTTGTGAGTTCAATGAGCAGATGGCATATTCTTTTTCATTAATTTTTAAACAACACCAATATCCTGGGACCAGAAGTTGGCGTAATGGCTATGTTTCTGGACTCCCATGTAGCCAATCCTGGTTTGAGTCCCAGACCTGTGGCTTAAACTCATGCTGGGCACATGTGCGTGTGTTCCCAAGATCCCGAGAGGATAAAGGAGAAAGGATTGCAGTGTGGCTATCCCTCCCTGGGGGGTGATTTCCTGCTTCTGTCTCTCTGTCTTGCTGGCAAGCACACGCACCCTATAGCAAAAACCTCTCCAAAAAAACCCCCAAAAAACAAAAAACAAACAAACAAAAAGCCACCAACGTCCTCTTCAATTAAAAAAACATTTTTAAGAATTATTTGTTTTAGGAACCAGCAGTTGGCCTAATGGCTATGTCGCTGGACTCCCATGTAGTCGACCGCGGTTCGAGCCCCGGACCCGGTGGCTTAAACTCACGCTGGGTGCGTGTGCGTGTGTGCCCAAGATCCCAACAGGAGAAAGGAGGATAGCAAAAACCTCTACAAAAAAAAGGAAAAAAAAAAAAAGAATTATTTGTTTTGGGCCAGCAGGTGGTGGGGTGGTTAAAGATGCAGGACTACCTTGGGACCAGCAGTTAGCATAATGTCTATGTCACTGGATTCCCATGTAGTTGACCATGGTTCGAGTCCTGGACCCAGTCACTTAAACTCACACTGGGCACATGTGTGTGCGTGCCCAAGATCCTGAGAGTAGAATGGAGAAAGAATTGCGGCGTGGCCATCCCCCCCCGGGGGGTGATTTCTCACTTTCTGTCTCTCTGTCTCTCTGTGTCTTTCTGGCGAGCACATGCACCCTACAAAAATAAATAAATAAATAAATAAATAAATAAATAAATAAAGACGCAGGACTCCCACATGGCTGACCACGATTTGGGTCTCATCCCTGGCAGCTTACTTTCTCACTTTCTCTCTATCTCTTTTTCTCTGGTCAAATTAAAACTAATAATAACAACAATAATAATAATAGTTAATTGAAGTAATTTTTTAAAATAATTGTTTTCATTTTATTTAACCTCCACACCACCTGCTGGCCTGATATTATATCTTTTTAAAAGCACATGCACCAAGCAAAGAGAGACAGACAGAGAGAGAAAGTGAGAAAGCAAGCTGCCATGTGCAGGATTTGAATCATGGTCACCCATGTGGGAGTCTGGCACCTTAACCATCATGCTACCTGTTGACCCCAGTTTTTTTTTTTTGTTTTTTTTTTGTTTTAGCTTGTTAGCATGTGCATGTGCTCACTGGAAGGAGATGGGCAGTGATAAAGCACCCTCCATAGTGAGTGGTCACACAACAATTCTTTCTCCTCTATTTCTTCCTCCTTTTGGGATTTTAGGCATGCACGCATGTGTGTCTGGCATGTTCTCAAGCTGCTAGTTCCAGAACTTGGACTGTGCATTTAGTTATATGGGATCTAGCCACCTTCTTTGTTTATTTATTTTTTGGAGAGGTTTTTTTTTTTTTTTTGCTATAGTGCGTGTGCACTTGCCAGAAAGACAGAGAGAGACAGAGAGACAGAAAGTGAGAAATCACCCCCCAGGGGAGATGGCCACACCACAACCCCTTCTCCTCCATTCTCCTCTCGGGATCTTGGGCACGCACGCACATGCGTCTGGTGTGAATTCAAGCCACCGGGTCTGGGACTTGAATCACAGTCGACTACACTTGAGAGTCCAGCGACATAGCTATTACACACCAACTGCTGGTCTCGGATCTAGCCATCTTAACCACTAGGCCAGCCATTATGGGCTGGCCCAAGATAATATGTATGCTCTGAAAACTACATTAAAAATGTAGAAGTATGGGACCAGCAGTTAGCGTAATGGCTATGTTGCTGGGCTCCCATGTTGTTGACCATGGTTCAAGTCCTGGACCTGGTGACTTAAACTCACACCAGGCGCGTGTGCGTGCATGCCCAAGATCCCAAGAGGAGAATGGAGGAGACGGGATTGTTGTATGGCCATCCTCCCTGGGGGGTGACTTCTCGCTTTCTGTCTTTCTGTTTCTCTCTGTCTCTCTGGCAAATGCACATGCCCTATAGCAAAAACCTCTCCAAAAAAAAGTACAGGTAGGGACCAGCAGTTGGCAGAATGGCTATGTCGCTGGACTACGGTTGGAGTCCCGGAACCAGAGGCTTAAACTCTCACTGGGCACGTGTGCATGTGTGCTCAAGATCCCAAGAGGAGAATGGAGGAGAAGGGATTGCAGCATGACCATCACCCCTGGGGGGGAGATTGATCGCTTTTGTCTCTCTGTCTCTCTCTGTCTTTCTGGCGAGCACACATGCCCTATAGCAAAAACCTCTCAAAAAAAAAAAAGTACAGATATCTGATGGATAATAAGATCAAATACAATCAAGATAATTCACTCACAAATTAAAAATGTTTAGGAAGGGCCAGCAGGTGGCCTAGTGGTTAAGGTGCTGGACTCCTACACAGTTCAAGTCCCAGACCTGGCAACTTAAAAATCATGCCAGATGCATGTGTGTGCATACCTAAAATCCCAGGAGGAGAATGGAGTAGGAGGAATTGTGGCATAGCCATCCCCCCAGGGGTTGATTTCTCATTTTCCCTCTCTCTGTCTCTCTGGTAAGTGCATCCACCCTATGGCAAAAACCTTAAAAAATAAAATAAAAGCGTTTGTGAAATACTGAAAGATTCTAATACTAGGGGGCCAGAAGGTGATGCAGCAATAATGGAACACTCAGTAATACAGAAACCACACAGGAAGGTCCCAGATTCATGTCCCAAAGCCTCCCTGATCCAGACTGACTAGGGCTGGAGTAGGTTATGGCATGAGGATGCTATTAGGGGTGCCCCTCTCTCCTTTCTCTCTCAGAAGAAATAAAGAAGTAAACTTTTAAAAAGGTATAATATCAGGCCAGCAGGTGGTGTGGAGGTTAAGGTGCTGAATCCTGCATGACGGACTGTGTGGTTCAAGTCCTGGACCAAGCAGCTTGAAAATCACGCCAGGTGTATGTGCTTGCATGTCCAAAATCCCAAAAGGAGAACGGAGGAGAAGGGATTGCAGAATAGCTATCCTTCCTGCGGGATGATTTCTTACTTTTGCTTTCTCTCTCTTTCTTTCCCTCTCTGTCCCTCTCTGGTGAGGGTACTGCACTCTATAGCAGAAACAAACAAAAATAATAAAAGATATAACATCAAATGACAGATTGCATTATGCTGAAGTCAAAATCATCTTGTTGCAAATAATTTAGAAAATGTTATGTAATTCATCTGCACAGGCCATATTTTGAACCAAGTGAAAAAATTAATAAAGTTTTTTATTTTTTAGAGGTTTTTGCCTTAGAGCATGTGTGCTTGCCAGGGAGAGGGAGACAGACAGACAGACAGAAAATGAGAAATCACTTCCTGGGGGGGAATGGCCCTATTGCAATCCTTTTTTTTTTCCATTCTCCTCTTGGGGTTTTGGGCATGCACACACTCAAACCTGGAGTGAGTTTCAAGTTGCCAGGTCTGGGACTTGAACCATGGTTGGCCATGTGGGAGCACCTTAACCGCTATGCCACCTACTGGTCCCATACATCTTGAACTTTAAAATAAAAAGGTGACTGGTCTCATGGCCTTAGGAAGTCAGATACTACATGACTGACTGCACAGCTTGAATCTCAGCTTTGGCTGCTTCAAAAACACATTGGGCTAGTGTGCCCCAAATCTTGATAGAATGGAAAAATGGAGAAGGCATTGCAGCATGACCACACTCCACTGGGGGTACTTTATCCTCTCTCTGACTGTCTCTCTCTGGAGAGCACACATGCCCTCTGGTAAGTTAAAACATAAGTAAAATAGAAAGAACAGTAAATAAATTGGAAATGTGTAAACCATTGATTGAAATTATTATGGGAAGAGTGTATATTTGATAGAAATTAAGGATATTATAGACTCTCTAATTCCACTTTTAAAATGGAGATATGGGGGGCCAACCCTGTGACTTGGTGGTTAAGGGAGCCAGGTCTCACATGGCTGAGTGTGGTTCAAATCCTGGCCTCAGCTACTTCAAAAACATACCAGGCACATGTGCATGTGTGCCCAAAATTCTCATGTGGGGACCAGCAGATGGCGTAATGGTTATGTTGCTGGACTGCGATTCAAGTCCCAGACCCAGTGGCTTAAAACTCACGCCGGTCATGTGTGTGTGTGTGTACATGTCCAAAATTCCAAAAAGAGGATGGAGAAGAAAGGATTATGGTGTGGCCATCCTCCCAGGAGGTGATTTCTCTCTGCCTTTCTGTCTTTGTGGCGAGCGCATGTATCCTACAGTAAAAGTCTCTAAAAAAATTTCTCATGGGATGAAGAAATGGAGAAGTGGTTGTGGTGTGATCATGCCCCATTAAGAAGTGCTTTCTTCCTCTCTTTCTTTCTCTCTCTGTTTCTCTGTTTCCCTCTGATGAGTGCACATGGCCTCTGGTAATAAAGAAGAAGAAGAAGAAAAGAAGAAGAAGAAGAAGAAGAAGAAGAAGAAGAAGAAGAAGAAGAAGAAGAAGAAGAAGAAGAAGAAGAAGAAGAAGAAGAAGAAGAAGAAGAAGAAGAAGAAGAAGAAGAAGAAGAAGAAGAAGAAGAAGAAGAAGAAGAAGAAGAAGAAGAAGAAGAAGAAGAAGAAGAAGAAGAAGAAGAAGAAGAAGAAGAAGAAGAAGAAGAAGAAGAAGAAGAAGAAGAAGAAGAAGAAGAAGAAGAAGAAGAAGAAGAAGAAGAAGGTGGAGATATGGGACTGGCCCATAGTGCAACAATTAAGCACAGTACATAGGAAATTGGATCCTACATGGCTGACTGCAGTTCAAATTCCAGCCCCATGGCGTGGAAAAAATGCCATGTACATGTGTGTGTGGCTCAAATCCTGACAGGATAGAGAAATGGAGGAAAAGAGATTGCAGCATGATCATGCCCCATTGGAGGGTGCTTTTTCTCTCTCTAACATCCTGCACTCAGTACTTGATAGAACTACTAGATTAACAGAGCAATAAGGAGATTTCCACTTCTAACCAAGATGGAACAAATGAGAACCCAGACAAATATATGAAAAAACACATCTCAAAATATTCAACATCAGACAGTGAAGGGATGCAATCCCTGAGAGGCAGAAAACAAACAAGGTGAGCATTATGATTGTCTAGCTGCCTGGAGACCAAGAGGGCCAACATAGGATGAACTTTGAAAATAGTGTGATAAGTTAAAAATTATATTTATAGGGGTCAGAGGATGGTGTAAGTGATTAAAGTCGTTGGATTGGGGCCAGCAGATGGTGTGGTGGTTAAAGGCGCTGGATTCCCACATGGGTGACTACAGTTCAAGTCCTGAACCTGGTGGCTCGCTTTCTCACTTTCTCTCTCTCTCTCTGGTTAAATTAAAATTAAAAAGTGTATAAGTAGGGACCAGCAGTTAGTATAATGGCTATGTTGCTGGACTCCCATGTAGTCAACCGTGGTTCAAGTCCTGCACCCGGCGGCTTAAACTCATGCCAGGCGCGTGTGTGTGCGTGCCCAAGATCTCAAGAGGAGAATGGAGGAGAAGGGATTGCGGCGTGGTCATCCCCCCTGGGGGGGTGATTTCTCGCTTTCTGTCTCTCTGTCTCTCTGTCTCTCTCTGTCTTTCTGGCGAGCTCACACGCCCTATAACGAAAACCTCTCCAAAAACAAACAAAAAAAGTGTATAAGTAAATAAAGTTAAAATAATTCTTTAAAAAAATAAATAAAGTCGCTGGATTTCCACATGGCCAATCATGGCTCAAGTCCTGGACCCGGCGGCTTGAAAATCACTCCAGGCATGTGTGCCCAAAATCCCAGGAGGAGAATGGAGGAGAAGGGATTGCAACATGGCCATTTCCCCTAGGGGGTGATTTCTCATTTTCTCTCTCTCTGTCTCTCTTAGGCAAGCATACACACCCTATGACAAAAACCTAAAAAGAATAAAAATGTGATAAAAATGTTTTGATTATTATAGAAGTAAGATCCAGGCTCTAACTTCCCTTTCTCTAGGAGAAGACTCTTTGTTTTTAAGGAAGGCATCTCTAGTCAATGTAGACTGAGAATGTCACCATCATTTTCCTTTTTCCTCCTTGTGACCACCCTCGAAACTTTGACCAATGGAAACTGTTTCCTAGCATACTATTGAGGAATACTCAGAGTTGCCAGTTCCATAGGAACTAGTTCTTCTTGCTTTTTTTTTTCTAAATTATTTCATAGTTAATTGGGGAAAGAAAAATCAGGATTTATTAGATTTTAAAATAAAAAGATAATACAATTCACAATTATTTAGATTTAAGTGAGCTCAGTATTTACAAATAGCCTTTCCATTACCTGCCTTCCCCATTTGAATTCTTTGGTTTGTGTCTCAGTTGGCTTGAGTACCTAATACTTTAAATAACATAATGAGTACGGTGTGTGCTCCTGATATGCTTTCTAAATACTTTCAGACCTAGAATTAGTTAATAGCCACACTGAACTAGAAATCAAATCTCCTATTCCTTTGTCTTTCAAGGGAGTCCAGCGACATAGCCATTAGGCTAACTGCTGGTCCTGCCTTTTTTACACACTTAAAATGGTTAAAATGGTAAATTTTATTTTATTCATTAAAGAAAAAGAACAGGCAACCAGCAGGTGGCATGGTCGTTAAGGTGCTGGACACTCCCTCATGGCCAACCACAGTTCGAGCCTTGGACCTAGTGGCTTTTGTTGTTCTTTCTCACTCTCCCTCTCTCTCGCTCTGTGTCTCTCTCTGGTCAAATTGAAATAAATGAATGAATAAATAAAAAATTTTTAGAAAAGAACAAAGCAAGATGTCTCTTCACTTCAATTCAACATCGTACTGCAGGTTCTCGTCAGTGCAAAAGGCAAGGAAAATTAAGAGGCATGCAGACTGGAAAGGAAGAAGTGAATCCATCTTTACATGCAGATGGCATGATCATCTATGTATAAAATCATGGAATCCACAAAAACAGTTATTACAACTGAGTGACTTTAGCAAGAATTGCAGGATATACCATCACTGTATCAAAATTAATTGTATTTCCTGACCAGCATATGACATAATGGTTACATCGCTGGACACCCACATAGTTTACCGCGGTTTGAGTCCCAGACCCGGAGGCTTAAAACTCACCCCCAGAGCGTGTGCATGCACGCCCAAGATCCTGAGAGGAGAATGGAGGAGAAAAGATTGTGGTGTTGCCATCTCCCCTGGGGGGTGATTTCTCACTTTCTGTCTTCCTGTCTCTATCTCTCCAGTGAGCACATATGCCCCATAGCAAAAATATATCTTAAAAGGAAAGAAAAAAATATTTTTTTTAGTTAGTTGTATTTCTAGAAACCAGCAATGATCCATAGGAAATGGAAAAATTTAAGAAATATTTTAGTAGCATCAAAACATGAAATATGTAAGGATAAATCTGACAAAATATGGGGAAAACCTGTACATTGAGTATAAAACTCTGAAATCAATGCAAAGATATACCACGTTCATGGGTCAGAGGACTTGATATTGGCAAAATGACAGTGACATGAATATGCCTCATAGGGGTGGTCCCCCCTCCCTCTCTCTCTCTGGAAAGCATATACACCCTCTGACAATAAAAAATAGAAAAGAAAACAGGAACAAATTTTGAAGGACTTGTACTTCCTGACTTCAAGATTTATAATAAGGCTTCAATAATCAAGACACTGTGGTATGGGTGTCAAGACAGCCAAATATATTATGAAAGAGAATAGATACTCCAGAAATAGGCCACATATACATGGTTAATTGGCTTTTGGAAAAAAATGCATATTTGATGCACAATGGATAGTCTTTTCAACAGATGAAGCTGGAACAATTGGATCTCCACATGCCAGAAAAATTCATAATGGTCATTGATTACTACATGGTGGAGGGGATTGGCAGGCAAGCAGTAGGAGGCAGCTTTCTAGGGTGATAGAAATATTCTATAAATTTTATTTTAGTTTACTTTATTTCAATAATTTCCTTGTTAGTGGTGCATGCACTCACCAGAGATAGAGAAGGAGTGGAGAGGAAGAGGGAGAGGAGAAAGCAACCCTCAGTGGAGGATTGTGGTCACACCACAATCCCTTCTACTCCAATTCTCCATCCTGTGATGATTTGGGGGCACACATGCACACACATGCAGCATACTTTTCAAGCCACTGGGGCTGAAACTTGAGCCATGGTTGGCCATATGGGATCTGGCACCCTTAACCACTATGCTACAGAACTGACCCAACATCAGGACCAGCAGGTGGTGTGGTGATTAAGGTGCTGGACACACCCACATGGCCAACCAGAGTTTGAGTCCTGGACCTGGTGACTTACTTTCTCACTTCCTCTCTCTCTCTCTCTGACCAAATTAAAATAAATGAATAAATAAAAAAAAATAATTCTTTAAAAAATAAAAAGAACTGACCCAACATTCTATTAATATATTTTTTATTTTTTTATTTTTATTTTTTTATTTTATTTTTATTTTTTGGAGAGGTTTTTGCTATAGGGCGCGTGCGCTC
>NW_006202232.1:360171-362300 GCF_000334495.1 Tupaia belangeri chinensis
AGATTTAAGCCACCGGGTCCGAGACGCGAACCGCGGTCGACTACGTGGGAGTCCAGCGACATAGCCATTACGCTAACTGCTGGTTTCCTATTAATATATTTTGATTGAAGTATGGGCTACTTAAGTGTATTCACTTAACAAGATGCTATGAATTTTGATTTGTGAATTTTACTGTATGTAAGCTTTACTTTTTTTAAGAATTATTTTACTTAACTTTATTTATACACTTTTTAATTTTAATTTGACCAGAGAGAGAGAGAGAGAGAGAAAGTGAGAAAGCAAGTCACCAGGTACAGGACTCTAACTGTAGTCACCCATATGGGAATCCAGTGCTTTTAACCACCACGCCATCTTCTGGCCCCAAGCTTTACTTTTTTATGTCAACTTTTACATTTCTTATAGATTTTATTTTAGTATTAGAGATTACTAGAATTCTATTTTAGTATTTAGAGATTTTCATCACCAAAAAATGAAAATAACCTTACAGCTACCTAAGGTATGGTCTATGAAATTAATTTCCTTGTATTGCTCTGAAAATATACCCTTAGGTTGTTAAGAGAAATTCCAACTCCATCCAAACGGATTATTCTTTTTTTCTTTTTTTGGAGAGGTTTTTGCTATAGGGCGTGTGCGCTCACCAGAAAGACAGAGAGAAACAGAGAGACAGAAAGCGAGAAATCATCCCCCAGGGGGGATGGCCACGCCACAGTCCCTTCTCTTCCATTCTCCTCTCGGGATCTTGGGCACGCACACACATGCACCCGGCATGAGTTTAATAAGCTACATGACCAATTGTACCTATATTAATACTGGCCTGCCTGCTGGTGACTTCGTGTGAAAGCAGAGTCAATTTGATAACATCCAAAGTTGCGAGATCCTGGCGAGAAAGATGAGGTTGGTCCAAAGCCACTCCAGCTTTGCCCCCTGCCATCTTGCTCAGAGAAAGAGGAAGCTGTAAGCTTTACTTTATTTATTTTTAATTTTTTTATTGCTTTAGGAGTTTTTGCTATAGGGCACATGCACTCGCCAGAAAGAGAGAGACAGAGAGTAAGAAATTGCCCCCTTTGGGGGGGGATGGCCACGCCACAATCCTTTCTCCTCCATTCTCCTCTCAGGATCTTGGGCACGCACACACACGCCCTGGCGTGAGTTTAAGCCACCGGGTCTGGGACTTGAACCGCGGTCGACTAAATGGGAGTCCAGTGACATAGCCATTACGCCAACTGCTGGTCCCCCAACTTTACTTTAAAAATACCTGCAAAAGGGGCCAGCAGGTGGCATGGTGGTTAGGATGCTGGATTCCCATACGGCCAACTGCAATTCGAGTCCCAGACCTGGTTGCTTGAAAATCATGCCAGACATGTGTGTACATGCCCCAAAACCCAAGAGGAGAATGGAGAAGGGATTGCAGCATGGTCATCCCCCTCAGGGCTGATTTCTCACTTTCCCTCTCTCTCTTTCCAGCGAACCCATGGACACAATAATAAAACCTAAAAAAAAAAAATACATAAATACATACATACATAAAAAGCCTGCAAAAAAATATTAAACTCCAGTAAGTATATTTGCTTTTGTAGTCAAATGGGTTAACAATTCTGAAAATTCCTTCTGTGTAACATAGGCTTAAAGAAACAAGTAAATATATTAGGAGTAATGGAGCCTAGTTATTTATTGAAGAAGTTACAAATATGGATGGGGGAAGACAAGAGTGTTCTCTGAAGTATTGAACTGGAATTGAAGGGATAGGGATGATCTCATGATTTTATATGTGGACAGCCAGAAAAAAGGAGTTATAAAGAGGACTCTGTGTATGTGTGCACATGTGTGTTTCCCATGTCTACTCAGTGAGGGGGCCTCAAAGCAGATATACCTCTAGCAGTGAGTAATGAGCACATCTGGGAAGCAGATTTGTTATAATTTTCCTGTTTTTAAATTTTATTTTGCAGGCGGCAGGTGGAATGGTGGTTAAAGTGGCTGGACTACTGTGGAGGGCATTGCATATGGAAGCCATCTTGGGAGCTTCTTGAGAATTGTCTGCCATCTTAGAAATCTTAGGCTTCACTTCCTCATTGAGCAAACCATGTCTCAAAAATTATGTTACCAATTGTTGCTAGGCAATGGGAGATCCA
>NW_006202232.1:362404-364107 GCF_000334495.1 Tupaia belangeri chinensis
TCTCTCTCTCTCTCTCTCTCTCTCTCTCTCATCAGCTTCAAAAATATAAAATAAAACAGTGACAATGAATAAAATTAAACTAAATAATTCTTTTTAAAAATTATTTTGAAGGCCAGCAGGTGGCATGGAAGTTAAGGCATTGGATTTCACATAGCCTACTTTGTGGTTCAAGTCCTGGACCTGATGGCTTAAATATCATGCTGGGTGGGGGACAGCAGGTGGCATAGGGGTTAAGATGCTGGGCTCCCCTGTAGCAGACTGCTGTTCGAGTCTCAAATCCAGGGACTTGAAACACACTGGGTACGTGTGCATGTGTGTCCAAGATCCCGAGAGGAGAACGGAGGAGAAGAGTGCAGTGTGATCATCCCTCCTGGGAAGTAATTTCTTGCTTTCTCTCTGTCTCTTCAGCAAGTGCACATGCTCTATAACAAAAATCTCTCAAAAAATAAATAAGTAAAAGAGAATTATGAGGCCAGCAGGTGCCATGGTGGTTGGGGCAGTGGACTCCCACATGGTTGACTGTGGTTCAAGTACCAGACCTGATGGTTTGCTTTCTCTTACTCCCTCTCTTTTTCTCTTCCTCTCTCTCTAGTCAAATTGAATAATAATAATAAATAAATAAAATGGAAAAATGAATTTTTAAAGAGAGAATCAGGCCCAGCAGTTGGCGTAATGGCTATGTTGCTGGACTCCCATGTAGTTGACCACGATTCGGGTCCCGGACCCAGTGGCTTAAACTCATGCCAAGCATGGATGCGTGTGTGACCAAGATCCCGAGAGGAGAGTGGAGGAGAGAGGATTGCTGCATGACCATCCCCCCGGGGGGTGATTTCTTGCTTTCTGTCTCTATGTCTCTCTCTCTCTCTGTCTTTCTGGCGAGCACACGCGCCCTATAGCAAAAACCTCTCCAAAGAGATGGAGAGAGAGAGAGAGAGAGAATCGTGCTGGACATTGTGTACATGCATACCCAAAATCTTTAGAGGAAAATGGAGGAGAAGGGATTGTGGCATGACTGTCCCCCTTGGGGTATGACTTTTCACTTTCTCTCTATCTCTCTCTAGCGAGAGCCCATGAGCCTATAGTAAACTAAACAAACAAAAAATTTTATTTTGAAAATAAAAATTTATTTTGAAATAATTTCAGACTTTTTATTAGTTTTGCTATGGTGTGTGTGTGTGTGTGTGCGTGCGCGTGTGTGCGTGCACTGGAAAGAAATGAGAAAGACAGAGAATGAGAAATCACCCCCAGAGAGGTTGCCCTGTTGCAATTCTGTCTCCTCTATTCTCAAGATTTTGGGCACCCATGCACAATGCAATTGGCATGTTTTTCAAGCCACCAGGCCTGGAACTCAAACCACAAAGCCAGTGGAATCCAACCATCTTAACCACTATGCCACCAAGACTTACATCTTTCTTTTTTTCTCTCTCTTCTATTGTATGTGTGTGTGTGTGTGTGTGTGTATTTGGTGGGAATCCCAAAGACCATCGTCAGGTATCTTTTGCAGATACTATTCAAAGTTTGCCCAGTTGACCCACTGATGTCTTTTTTTTTTTTTTCCCACTGATGTCTTTTATAGTAACATTTTTTTTTAAGAGAGGTTTTTGCTATAGGGCGCGTGCGCTCGCCAGACAGAGAGAAAGAGAGACAGAGAGACAGAAAGCGAGAAATCACCCCCCAGGGGGGATGGCCACGCTGCAATCCCT
>NW_006202232.1:364177-366455 GCF_000334495.1 Tupaia belangeri chinensis
TCGAACCACGGTCGACTATGTGGGAGTCCAGCGACATAGCCATTATGCTAACTGCTGGTCCCCTTTATAGTAACATTTAAAAAAAATATCCTTAGATACAGAATTCAATTCAGGTTCACGTATTGCACTTTAGTTGTCATGCTGCTCCTTGATTGTACTCAAATCTGGATCACCTTCTCAGTTTTTCTTTGTTTTTATGACCTTAATGTTTTTGAGAAGTCCTTTAATTGGGTTTTGTCTGATGTTTTCTCATGATTCGATTCAGGTTATGAAATTTTTTGGGCAATGCCACAGCAGTGATGTTGTCTTTCTGAGTGCATCACGTAAGGAGGTACATAATACCAGCTTGTTCTCATATTGGTGATGCTAATGGTTACTTAGTTAGGGTGGTGTCCACCAGTTTTCTCCATTATAAAGTCATCCTTTTGCCCATTATAATTAAGAAGTAATTTGTGGGGAGACACTTTGATCCTATGTAAATATAGTGTTCCTCATCACACTTTGTATTTTGGAATGATCGTTTTAGCATTGATGATGCTTGTCTAAAACAATTATTACAGTGATGGTTGCCAAATAGTGATTTTTTGTTTCTTTTTCTGGCTATAGGATATATGTGCCTGCCAGAGAGAGAGAGAGGAGAGAGAGAGAGAGTGAGAGAGAGAGTGAGAATGTATGTGTATGGTGTGATTTTCAAGCCACTGTGTTAAGGACTTGAACCCACAGTCAGTCATGTGGGATCTAGCTTCCTTAACCTTCACACCGTCTGCAAGTCCAAATAGTGATTTTTTTCTAATTCCATCATTCTTCTGTAAGGAAGTTTCATGTATATTTAGATCAGTTCGGATCCATGGATTCATTTTTTTTTTTTACTCAAATTAATTCAATGGGTAGTAAAACAAGATTTTTTTTTTTGAGAGGTTTCTGCTATAGGACATGTACATTTGCCAGAGAGACAGAGAGACAGAAAGCAAGACATCACCCCCTGGGGGAATGGCTACACTACAATCCCTTCTCCTCCCTTCTTCTCTCAGGATCCTGGGCACTCACCCTGGTGTGAGTTTAAGCCACTGGATCTGGGACTCAAACCATGGTCAACTATGTGGGAGTCCAGCAACATAGCCATTACGCCATCTGCTGGTCCCAAAGCAAGATTTTTTTTTTTGAGAGATTTTTGTTATATGGTGCATGCACTTGCCAGAGAGACGGAGAGACAGAAGGCTAGAAATTACCTCCCAGGGGGGATAGCAACTCCATAATCTCTTCTTTTCCATTCTCCTTTTGGGATTCTGGGCATACACACACATGTGTGTGATAGGAGTTTCAAGCCACCAGGTCCGACTTGAACCACGATCGACCATGTGGGAGTCCAGTGCTCTAACCACTACACCACCTGCTGTCCCCAAACAAGATGTTTGAAGATAATCTTGTACTAATCTTGTCCAGGCCCTGAAATCAGCCAGTTTTCCAAAAGGCCCTGGTTCCTGTTAGTGGAAAATGGTATATAGACAAGAGATATCAATTAGAGGTATTCTAACTGATTGGAAAAGAAGAAATAAAGGTATCTCTATTTTCATATGATTTGATTTTATACTTGGAAAGCCCTAGGAGATCAATGATAAAACTAACTCTAACCATAAAATTATTCAATACAGTGGAAGGATATGAAATAAACAGAGAAATTGGGCCAGCCAGAGATGTAGTGATTAAGGTGGTTGGATCCCATATGGCTGACTACAAGGTTCAAGCTCTGGACTCAGCAGCTTGAAAGACAGCTGTGCACATGTGTGTGCATGTCCAACAGGAGAAATGGAGGGAAAGTGAGTGTAGTGTGACCATCCTCCCTGGGGGGGTTGCTTTCTCACTTTTCTTCTCTCTCTCTGTCTCTCTCTCCAGCGAGTGCACATGCCCTCTAGCAAATTTGAAAAAAAGTATTGTAGAGAAATCAATGGGCTTCATATGCATAAATGAAAACCACTTAAAGGATATAATGACAAAAACCTCATGTACGATAACAACAATGAAAATAATATACTAAGGAAGAAACCTAACAAAGAATGTGGGAAGAAAATAACTTATATGAGGAAAATTTTTTTTCTTCTTCTTTTTTTTTAGAGGTTTTCGCTATAGGGCGCGTGCGCTTGCCAGACAGACAGAGACATAGAGACAGAAAGCGAGAAATCACCCCCCAGGGGGGATGGTCACGCCGCAATCCCTTCTCCTCCATTCTCCTCTCAGGATCTTAGGCACGCACGCACACGCGCCCGGCGTGAGTTTTAAG
>NW_006202232.1:368167-388627 GCF_000334495.1 Tupaia belangeri chinensis
GAATGTTGAAGCAGGGAGATTAATGTCTCTGTACTGACTGACATGCATGGCATTCCCTTTTGAAAAAGCAATGTAATACACTGTAAAGTTATATGTAATCTAATGTAATATAAAGAAGATTATGATGATAATAAAAAATAAAACAAATTTTAAAAAGAAGAAAAAAAAAAGAATCCAGTAGCGAATGTAAACTGTGGCAACATAATCAAACTGCATTACAAATATATGCTATAACCTCTCTGAAGTGAGTGACCTAAGTCCTTTTATTTTTTGCTACAGGGCACATGTGCTCACTGGAAAGAGACAGAAAGAGAGAGAGAGAGAGAGGGAGAGGAAAAATGAAAAATCATCCCCCACGGGGATGGGCACACCACAATCTCTTCTCCTCCTTCTGTTCTGTGAATTTTAGGCACATATGCACATGCATCTGGGGTGATTTTCAAGCCATTGGGTCTTGGACTACTAGAACCAAGTAGTTGACCATGTGAGTTCCAGTTGCCTTAAACTCTCCACACCACCTGTTGGCCCTGGAAAAGGATATTGTAACTGGAAACTACAAGACTGAAAAAAAAAAAAAAGAAATTGTATAAAAGCATTTAACTTTATTTGGTAAAGTCTTTTACCAAATAGGGCATATGAGTTAACAATTTTGTTATTACTCTACCTGTATACTGGGATTGGATGATGAAGTAAATAGTTGGTCGATGGCTGGAGGTATTTTCTCACTGTTGGAGTGGGAGGCTACACATGAAGAAGAAAGGAAAGCTAGAATGAGACATGCGCTATCGGATTATCAGCATGAATTCATGTTTATCTTAAAATACATACAGATGGTGGAGACAGATGGCACAGTGGTAAAAGACAATCATCTGCAAGATGATCTCACACGGAAAGATTCCTGGTTCAAGTCTGGAGATCTCCCTGCATAAGCAGAGCACTTAACATGCCCATGAACCAGGGTTGGCTGTGAACTAGAGTCTTATCGGGATGTCAAGACTCCATGGGACTAGCAGTTGACGTAATGGCTATGTCGTTGGACTCCCATGTAGTCGACAGTGGTTTGAGTCTTGGAACCAGTGACTTAAACTCACGCCGGATGCATGTGCATGTGTGCCCAAGATCCTGAGAGGAGAATGGAGGAGAAGGGATTGTGGCATGGCCATCCTCCCTGGGGGGAGGGGGGGGATTTCTCGCTTTCTGTCTCTCTGTGTTTCTGGTGAGTGCACGTGCCCTATAGGAAAAACCTCTCCAAAGGGGGGGGGAAGGACTCCTGTTTGGGGTTCTCTCTCTTGCTGTCTCCCTCATTCATTCATGAATGAAATAAATAAACTTTAAAAATGTATACGAGGAGGCCAGCACGTGGTGTGGTGGTTAAGGTGCTGTGTGGTCAACTGCAGTTTGAATCCTGAATATATATTTTGGGCATGCTTGCCCAAAATCCCGAGAGGAGAATGGAGAAGAGATTGCGATGTGGCCATTCCACTAGAGGGGTCATTTCTTGCTTTCTGTCTCTGTCTCTCTGGTGAGAATATGCACCCTATAGCAAAAATCTCTCCCTCCCCCCCCAAAAAAAAGATATTGGGCTGTCCTATGATGCAGTAGATAAGGGAGCTGGATCCCAACTAGACTGACCACTATTCAAATGCTAGACATATGTGTATGTGTGCCCAATGTCCCAACAAGATGGAAAAATAAAGAAGGGATTGTAGTGTGATCATGCCCAATTGGAAGGATGCTTCCTCCTGCTCCCTTGCCTTGCCTTTCTCTCTCTTTTTTTTATTATTTTATTTTTATTATTCTTATTTTTTTAAACATTCAATCGCTATACATCATTTGGCTTGTAAAGAGAATTTACCCAACATGAAATCCATCTCAGATCAGTCCAGTTGAGAATGCTATACACGTTATCATGGACAGAAAATAAACCATTGATGAGTCCACACACCTTCAGGCAAAAAAAGAAAGATACTGAAATGGTCTTCAATCATATGAAAAGATGTACAATCTCACTTATAAGAAGAAAAACACAGGGAACCAGCAGTTAGCGTAATGGCTGTATCGCTGGACTCCCCCGTAGTCAACCGTGGTTCGTGTCCCTGACCTGATGGCTTAAAGCTCACGCTGGGCGCGTGGGCGTGTGTGCCCAAGATCCCGAGAGGAGAATGGAGGAGAAGGGATTGTGGCGTGACCATCCCCCCTGGAGGGTGATTTCTCGCTTTCTGTCTCTATGTCTCTCTCTCTGTCTGTCTGGAGAGCACACACCCCCTATAGCGAAAACCTCTCAAAAAAAAAACCAAAAAGAAGAAAAACACAAATTAAAACTATACTGAGAGACAGGCCAGCAGGTGGCGTGGTGTTTAAAGCACTGGACTCCCACATGGCAACTCCGGTTTGAGTCCTGGACCTGTCAGCTTGCTTTCTCATGTTCTCATTCTCTCCCTCTCTGTCTCTTCTGAGTGAATGCACATGCCCTATAGGAAATTAAAAATAATAATAGCAATAATAAATAAAATTAATTAAGTAAATAATTCTAAAAAAAATGCTACATTAAGAATGGATAAACAAATTTTGGTATATCCATACTATGGAATTCTATTCATCAGTAAAAAGATAAAGTACTGACACATACAACAACTTTGAGAAAACTCAAAAGTATTATGCTGAAGAAACCAAACATAAGAGTACATATCACCTCATTCCATTTGTAAGAAAGTCTACAAAAGACAAATGTAATCTATGTGACAGGAAGACAATCACTGGTCATCTAGGGTGGGAGGAAGGGGTTTAGGATGGGGCACAAGGAACATTTTGGGGGTGATGAAATGTTTTGTGTCTTGATTGTGGTGGTGGTGACAAGGTTGTAGACATTTGTCAAAATGCACTGAACTGTACATTAAAATGGGTGCATTTAGATAAACAGATAGATAATGTATCTCAATAAAGTTCATGAAATTATGAAGGAAGGGCCAGCAAGTGGCATGGAAGTTAAGGTGGTTGGATCCCACATGCCTGACTGCCCAGGTCAAGTCCAGATCCAGCAGCTTGGAAATCACACCAGGCCTGTGTGCATGCATTCCCAAAATCCATAGAGGAGAAGGAATTGCCTCGTGGCCATCCCTGCGGGGTGATTTCTCATTCTCTCTCTCTCTCTCTGGTGAGTATACCCACCTATATTAGAAACTAAAGGGAAAAAAATTGTAAAAGTAAAAGCCCTCATTGAAGATATTTTCCCACAGCAGCAAATTATTTACTCCTGGGACCAGCATTTAGCGTAATGGCTATGTCACTGGACTCCCATGTAGTCGACTGTGGTTCGCGTCCCAGACTCGGTGGCTTGAAACTCACGCCGGGCACGTGTGCATGTGTTCCCAAGATCCCGAGAGGAGAATGGAGAAGAGATTGTGGCGTGGTCATCCCCCCTGGGGGGGTGATTTCTCGTTTTCTGTCTCTCTCTGTCTTTCTGGCAAGTGCACGTGCCCTATAGCAAAAACCTCTCCAAAAAAATTATTTACTCCTATAAAAAGTAGAAGAAAGGGCCAGCAGGTAGAATAGTGGTTAAGGCACTGGACTCCCACGTGGCTGACCATGGTTCAAGTCGTAGACCTGGCAGCTTGCTTTCTCACTTTCCCATTCTCTCTCTCTCTCTATCTCTCTAGTGATCACATGTGCTCTATAGCAAATTTTTAAAATAAAATAAATAATTATTTTTTAAAAATTAAAAGAGGAGCCAGCAGGTAGAGCAGTGGTTACAGCCATGGAGTCCCATATGGTCCCCCATGATTCATGTCTCCAAGGGTGGTTGTGCATGCATGCCCAAAATCCCAGGAGGAGAATAGAGACTGTAGGTGACCATCCCCATTTGGGGGCGATTTCTCACTTTTCCTTTCACTGTCTCTCTCTGGCGAGTGCACATGCCCTATGGCATAAACCTTTAAAAAACTAGAAGGAAAAAAAAACACACACACACCAAAATACCACTTCTTGGGCCGGCAGGTGGCATGGTGATTAAGGGCTCTGGACTCCCACATGGCCGACCAAAGTTTGAGTCCCAGACCTGAGATTTGCTTTCTCACTTTCTCTCTCTCTCTTTTTTTGGAGAGGTTTTTGCTATAGGGCGCGTGTGCTCACCAGACAGAGAGAGACAGAGAGACAGAAAGCAAGAAATCACCCCCCAGGGCGGATGGCCACGCTGCAATCCCTTCTCCTCCATTCTCCTCTTGGGATCTTGGGCACGCACACGCACGCACACGCACCCGGTGTGAGTTTAAACCACTAGGCCCAGGACGTGAACCACGGTCGACTATGTGGGAATCCAGCGACATAGCCATTACGCCAACTGCTGGCCTCTCGCTCTCGCTCTCGCTCTCGCTCTCGCTCATTCTCTCTCGCTCTGGCCCTCTCTGGTCAAATTTAAAAAGAAATAAATTAGTAAATGAGGTTAAATAAAATAATTATTTTAAAAAATACCACTTCTTACTCTCAGATCAGTGAGGATTATAATGCATTTTAATACTTATTTGAATGTCCCTGGTGTTTCATCATCCTAGGTTTGTTTTTTTTTTTTTTTAATGAAGCTTTTCATTTCATTCACTGACATCCTTTCCTCTCAGGTATTTTAAATTTATTGACGGCTAGATCCTTTATCTAACATGACGTACAGCATCATGCTAACAATATCAGTGTTAAATCTTTTAAAAATGAAAGGCCAAGGGCTTCGCAGGGGGCGGGATTCCCCTTTGGGGTCACCGGGAGAGGGCGGGAACCAGAGCAAAGCAGAGCTTCCGCTTTCATTTCTATGGTTATTAAGTCAACCATTATTATTAAAGGAGTACCGCGGAAGGTTGATTTTCTGTCGGCCAACACTTCCCTAGAGACGAGTTCACCCATAAGACAGGGATGCCATAATGTCGCACCACAATGGCTAGTTTATAAGAACGTAAAAGTCAGAACGGATGACATATATTTTAATACGACAGTACCTACCGATTCACTCGATCTGGCAGTTTCGTTCTCGTCTCCCTGTCTCTAAAATTCTGAACTCCCGAATTACGTCCCTCCCCCTCCATTTCTGGCCAGTGGTTTAGCCCAACCGTAATATTGACAGAAGGCACGCGCTGCGGCTGCGCAGAAAGCTGGCGGGGGGAGGGGGGAGGAACATGGCGCAAGCTCTGTCCGAGGAGGAGTTTCAGCGGATGCAGGTGCCGCTCACCGAGGGAAAGACCACCTAGCTAGGCGACTGGGGGTGGGGTAGAGAGGGGTCATGCCATCCATTCTGAGGAGTTGGTTGGGATGGACCCCGAGTCTGAGGAGGTTGGTCTGGAGAAGGGAAACTGAGGTTCTGAGTGGTGAGACTGTTGGATTCCGAGATACTATTGAGCACCGAAGGTCGGATTTTGTTAGCCTTGTGGGCGGGGGAGGGCTTCCTTAAGTAGGCGATACCTTACCCTGACCTGTAGGGAGCGAGACTCTGGGGCTTGGGGGACACCTTCAGTGGGTGATAATAATATTGGTTTTTGAGGCAAGGAGCTCTTGAGAGGGCGAAACCATTTTGTATGGAGAGGAAGGAAGCCAGCATTGGGCCGTTTTGCGTCACGGTGGGGGGAGCCCTTGAAAGGGCAATACCATTAGTCTGTGGGGGTGGAAGATTTGTGGCAGCTACCACTATGCCAGGGGGTTGGGCAAAGATTCCAGATGTTGTCATCATTCCTGGGAAGTGGAGATTCTGTGGGGTCGGTAATGAATCCTAAAAGGGGGCACTATGATGGGCTGATTAGGGGTGATCCCATTAGGCCTAGGGTGAAGAAGGCCCTGAAAGGGTAATACCATTGTGTTGGGGGTAGGGCCAGAGGAGATGAAACTGACTGCATGGAGGGGAGGTCACTGGACTTTTAGGAAGTACCTTAGCTGAGTACTCCGACCCCTTGGTTCTTTTGGGGGTGGGGACTGTGAGATGGAATGAAAGGCCAGAACATTGTGCAGTAAACAGGCTCTTGATGAGAGAGTTCCTCATTGTGGGAGACCATTGGGTTTTGTGTGGCAGGAGATTCTGAAAAGGGGAACCCTGAGTAGGGTCTTGGGTGAGGGGAAGGGAAGAACTATGAGTGAGGACAGGTATCCTATGGTCCTTGAATAAGGGAGACCAGCTGTTCCTCATTATGAGGGACACTGAGGATGGCAGAGTGAGATCATTGGATCATGAATGGGGAAGACCACTGTTACCTATGTGGGGGGATTCTGAGTAAGAGTAATCCAAGTGGCCCACCCAAAGCCTTAAAAAGGAGAGACTCAGAGGGTGTAGGGCCATCTCATTAGATCATGACCAGGAAGATCTTAAGTGGAGTAGGAGGACCCTTGAGTAAGAAAGATTGAGCTCAGTGGGCCATGAGCAAGGGAATACTATTGGGTTCTCTTGGGGAGGGACTCTTAAGAGGGTGCTAAGAATGTACCAATAGGACCAGGACTGGGAGAGACAGATCACTGGGTCCTGGCGAGGACCAGGGCAGGAAAGATTCTCTCCAGACCAAGCCCTCTGACCTGGGCAGACCTTGAGGGTTGGGGAGCAGAGGGAAGCTGGTTCCATGGGAGGAAGGAAAAGGTCCTGGAAGGTAAAGGACAGTGATTAGGTTTGGAGAGAACAGATGCCAGGGCCCTACTGGGCTGGTAGGGATGAGGGTGCTATTTAGAATGGTCTATACTTTCACTTAATTCTTGAAGGGGGCCTGGACATGTTTTGAGAGCTTTGGGGTTGGGGTGAACCCTGAGTAGCCCCTTGACTCAGGAGAATATCATATACACTTCCCTTTGGAAAGAGGGAGGGAGGTAAGCCCCTGCCCCCTGTCCTCAGGAGCCTCCAGTTCTAGCCAAGAGAATGGACAACACTCACCTTTATAGTGTTCAGTGTGTGAAGAGGTCAGCCAAGAGGAGGAGGAGGAACTTTATCCTTCGTGGGCATGGAGAACCACAGGACACATATGAACATGACCCTAACTGGGCCAGTGCTCTGTGATGGCCTGAGTGCAGAGTGGATTGGAGAGGGGAGATGGAGGGATATGGCTGCTAAGATTCTAAGTTGAGCTAGAAAAAGTGGGATGGGGGACTGGAAGGTCATTTAGGACATAGCATGCATAGCATTTAAGGAGTGGCTGAAGAGGCCTGTGGAGGCCATGCGGTATAATGGGGCCTCAGGGGCTTGGTTTCCTCCTGGGTAAAGAAGGAGTACTTTCCTGATCGAGTCTTTTTTTCTCCCTTCCCTCAAAGGCTCAGCTCCTGGAATTGCGGACCAACAACTACCAACTTTCAGATGAGCTACGCAAAAATGGTGTTGGTGAGCCAAGAGGGGTGTTAG
Organism: Tupaia belangeri chinensis; assembly: GCF_000334495.1. NCBI lineage: Eukaryota > Metazoa > Chordata > Mammalia > Scandentia > Tupaiidae > Tupaia > Tupaia belangeri. Next base: position 375,513 of record NW_006202232.1, read on the forward strand.
ATGGGGGCATTGAGGGAATAGAAACCAAGGTTTTCCCTCAGAGATCTGGCAGGAAAACCATTCTGCTTTTTGCCACTGCCTAAGGCAAGATTCCCTGTTTTCCCTATGCCAGAACTCACCAGTCTTCGACAGAAGGTCGCATATCTGGATAAGGAGTTCAGCAAAGCTCAGAAGGTATCTCCTTCCACCCACCCACCCACGCATGCTTCCTTCTACCCATCTGACTCATTCCTCTACCCAGTAAGCACCTATAGTGAATTAGACCTAATGTTACATTTGTGTTTTTATGTAGTCATTTAAAGAATCCTCATGGAATTGTCTTTGCTCATTGCTTAATGTATTGATTAAATTGATTTTTCTCTTAATCCATTTATAGTTTCAATTATTTACTCATTCTCATCCACTTCCTGTTAATTAAATAGTGAAGTCTATCAGTAAACCTGCCTTCACTCTGCCACCCATCCTCCACTCAGATTGCTACCTTGTGTTCTTCTCATCCCTGTCCTGGTCCTGTTGGTAAAGTGCAACCAAACCTCTCAGCTCCTCTAAAGATGAGCTAGGATATAACTGTTATGGCCTCTCAAAACAGTTGAGATTCTTGTTTGTTCCTTCTTTGCTGCTTTGTCCCCATGCATAGTGCAATGTCATATACAATATGTGCTCAATAAATATTTATTGGATGAAGGAATACAGAATACAGAAAGTAACAATCAGGAAGCTGGGCTTCTCTTTGGTAGGGTGGTGATTCCTCAAACCTGACAGTACCCTTAGCTGCTTAGGGAATGGATGGCAGTTGCTGTGTTACAGGGAGGGAGCCATATAGATGTGTTTGGACAGTTGTAGCAGTGAAGCCACAATCCTTGAACGTGAAGATCCAGCCTATAAAGACTAGCCTCAAGAGCTTAGGGGAAAAGATGATTTTTGTGTGCTGAGGCACCAAGGCAGGATTCTCTTTCACTCACTCACTCACTCACTCATTTCATGATTCCTGCAAGTTCTGTGGCTGAGAACACTCCCATCCCACAACCCCTATTATTATTGTTCTCTCCTAACTTGCTGCATTTGTGTCCATACCCTAGTGAGGGGTTCTATCTATTCACTTTAGTTCTCTTCCCACTGCCCCCTCCCCTTTAGGCACTGAGCAAGAGCAAGAAGGCTCAGGTAAGGGGACCTTTGGTGGGTGAATGTGTCTGGGAGACTGCACCTTAGTAAGGATGTGCTGTATGTTGGGATCTCCTTGTACTGGGCTTTCCTTCTTTGTGCCCTTGCATCTGCAGCTACCTCACTGCTTTGCGTTTTTGTGTCTGCCTTTGTTTTCCTGTGTTTGTCTCATGTTCCTCTTCTCTGTGTATTTCTTTTTCTCTGAGCCTCTTTCTGTTCCTTTCTCTCTCTTAATTCTCTCCTGAACCTCTCTTTCTCTCCTGCCTTCGCTGTCTATTTTTATTTCCTGCATTTTCTTCCTTTAACTCCTTGTTTCTCTCCTGTTCCATCTCTTCCTCATTCATTTCTTTCCTTAATTCCCTCTCCTTTCTCTGTTCTCTTCCTTCCCACTTGATTTCTCTTTGTTCCTATCTCTGTCTTCCTGCCTTTTTTTTCCTCTCCCTCCTGACTCCTTTCTCCTTCTCTCTTTCCCCCTTTCCCCATCTCTGTCTTTCACCTCCCCTATCATTATCTTCCCCTCCCTTTCCCCACTCTCCCTCCCTGTCTTTTCTCACTACTATGCCATGGCTTGCTCTCCTACTCCCTGGGTGTCTCTCTCTTTCTGTATTATTGCCTCATTCTCTGTATCCTGTGCCCTGCCCCATGTCATTTTCTCCATTTCTTTGCCCCAACTTCCCATCCATTCTGCCACTGTTGGAGTCCTGGCTCACATCTGTTACTGCAGGAAGTTGAGGTACTGCTAAGTGAAAATGAGATGCTACAGGCAAAGCTACACAGCCAAGAAGAGGACTTCCGGTTGCAAAACAGCACACTTATGGCTGAGTTCAGCAAGGTACCCGTGCCAGGGATGGCGGGGGGTGGGGGAGGGGAACTCCACCTTCCTGAAACTGACAGCACAAGGGTGGTTGGACAGGGTCTGGCCCTAAAAGCACTGTCCGTGGTGCTGAAACAGGCCCTGGTTTGCTGCTGAGGGGCAGTTTGACAGATAGGGCTACTCACTATGCTGGGATTAGAGGGCTTCGAGTCCTGAGATCACCTGGTTCCTGGCCAAGTCACTCTTTTTCTTTGAACTTCAAGTCTCCATGTGCTTAATTTGGGGCTGATGCTATGGAAGCCCAGGATGTTGGGGAGTTTTAGGTGAAGTTCTTATACTTTTTATGGGATGGAAAGATGTTTGGGCTGCTTCCTTTTTTTCTTCCTTCTCTTCATCTTACATGATCCTAGAATTCTACTTCTAGATAGTTCCTTCTGGATTAGCTAATTCAACCTCCTCACTAATTTAGTGTCCTGGCTGTTTCTGAACCTACTGGGCAGTTTCCACATTGCCTTTTATTTTCTTATCTATTTTCTGTACCCATGGTTAATAATTTTCTAAGTTTTTAGTGTGTTTTAAGGGAAAAAGTTTCATGACAGCAAAAAATGGTATTTCCAGGACCAGCAGGTGGCATAATGGTTATGTCACTGGACTCTCACATGGCTGACCATAGTTGAAGTCCTGGACTGGGAGGCTTCAAACTCACACTGGGCATGTGTGCATACCTGCCTAAAATCCCGAGAAGAGAATGGAGAAGGGGTTGTGGTGTGACTATCCCCCTGGGGGTTGATTTTTCACTTTCTGTCTCTCTGACTCTCCAGTGAATACATACTCCCTATAGCAGAATCTCTCTTTAAAAAAATGGTATTCCCAAGGCTTTTCATGGGAATAGTGCAGAAGTTCTTAAAACAAAACAAAGAAACTCTTTAGCAGATACAATACCAGGACATGTAGTTTAGCAAGTAGTAGTTAAAACAGGGTTTCTGGAGCCAGAAGGCCTGGGTTAAAATCTTGGGTCTAGCTTTTACTAACTGTATCTTTGAACAAGTCACTTAACCTACCTGCTTCTTGGTTCCCAAATGTTTAAAATAGAAATGATGATAATCACGCTGGGGCCAGCAGATGATGTGGTAGTTACATTGTTGAACTTCTACATGTCCGGCTGAGGCTCAAGTCCTGGACCTGGTTGCTTGAAACTCACGCCAGGCGCATGTGTATGCATGCCTGAGATCCGGGGAGAAGGAAGGATTGCAGCATGATCATCCCCCTGGGGGGTGATTTATCACTTTCCCTCTCACTATCTGTCTTTCTCTCTCTCCAGCAAACACATGCACCCTAAGGCAAAAACCTCTTAAAAAAAAAAAGTGATTGTGATAATCATGCCCCTCCCCCCAAAAAAAGAGTAGTGATGCCTTTTTCATGGGACTTTTGTGAGGGCTGAATGGAGAAATGTATGTAAGTAATTTAGAACAGAGCCTGTGCATAGCAGCTATGGAAGTGTCAGTCACTGATATTATGTTAATTCATTTTCTCCTTAAAAATAATTTTAAGAAAAGTATTGCCAGAGGGCGTTTGCCTGCCTGCAAGAGGGAGAAAGATTGAAAGAGAAAGAGAAAGCAGCCTCCAATAGGGTATGGGCATGCTGCAATCCTTTTTCCTCCATGCCTCCATCCCATCAGGATTTGGGTCACACTGCACACACACTTGGCATGTTTTTCAAGTTGTTGGGGCCAGGACGCGAACCACTATTGGTCATGTGGGATCCAGCTCCCTATGCCTGGCACTTCATCACTGCACCATGTGGTTGGCCCTAAAGTATTTCTAGACTTTTATTTAAAAGTTTTATGAGGACCTACAGTTGGCATGGTGGTCAGAGTGCTGGATCCCACATGGTAAAGTGCGTGGTTTGAATCTTGGACCTGGCAGCAGCTTGAAAAACATACCAGGTGTGGGAACCAGCAGTTAGCGTAATGGCTATGTCGCTGGACTCCCACGTAGTCGACCGCGGTTCGTGTCCCGGACCCGGTGGCTTAAAACTCACGCCGGGCACGTGTGCGTGCGTGCCCAAGATCCCAAGAGGAGAATGGAGGAGAAGGGATTGCGGCGTGACCATCCCCCCTGGGGGGTGATTTCTTGCTTTCTGTCTCTATGTCTCTCTCTGTCTGTCTGGCGAGCGCACGCGCCCTACAGTGAAAATCTCTCAAAAAAAAAAAAATACCAGGTGTGTGTTTGTGTGTACATGTCCAAAATCCTGAGAGGAAAATGGAGGAAAAGGGATTGTAGTGTGGCTATCGCCCCTAGGGGATGATTTCTTTCTTTCTCTCTCTCTCTTTCTCTCTGGTGAACACATGCACCCTATGGCCAAAAAAAAAAAATAGTTTTATGACTATCCTATGAATCTGTCTTGCCCTAGCCCTCAGTACTGCTCTCCTGCTGTGTTGCCACAGCCTCCTCCCTGGTCTCCTCGCTTCTAGCTTCCTCTACCAGTCCACTCCACAGAGGTCTTACATCACTCCTTTAAACAGCACCTTCCAGTAGGTCCCCCACTAACACCCAGTTCAGAGCCAATGGTACATACGTAACTGCTCGCCTCACCACCTCACTTCTTACTGCTTCCTGCCTCAGCTCCCAGGGTATCTTGGTTCTTGGGGGTGAGGCAAGGGCAGGCGTTCTTCCCTAAATCTGGCTTGTGTTTCCATGCACTTGCTCTGAGCCAGTCATTGGGCCAGGTGTAGAGACCTTCCTAGTCCCTTTCCTTCTCCCAGGAACCGAATGTGCCCACCTGGGTTCAAAGCCTACGTCCACCCCTTGTTTGCCTAGACAGTTCAGTTCAGTTGTTCCTTTAACATATAGTTATTAAGTACCTACTATGTGCTGTATGTTCTAGAAATATAGTTCTGAGCAGCACAGGCTGGTCCCTACTCTTAGGTAGTTTACATTCTGGGAGTCGGATGAGGAAAAAGATAATAAAGAAAAAGTGATAATAACAGTAATAGCTGACATTTATACTTATTATTTGCCAGGTCCTAGAAAGAGGTTTTTGCTATAGGGCACATGTGCTTGCCAGAGACACAGAGAGAGACAGAGAGACAGAAAGCAAGAATTCAGCCCCCAGGGGAAATGGCCGTGCCACCATCTCTTCTCCTCCAGTCTCCTCTTGGGATTGTGGGCATGCACACACACAAACCTAGCATGAGTTTTAAGCCTTTAAGCCATTGGGTCTAGGATTCAAACCTCAGTCAACTACGTGGGAGTCTAGCAACATAACCATTATGCCACCTACTGGTCCCGTATTTGAAGTACTCTTATTTTATTCACTCCTTTAATCCTTGTACCAAGCCTATGAGTTATTATTAGTATCCCTGCTTAATAGATGAGGAAAACAGTCCTAGGGAGCAAAAGCAGTTTGTCCCACAGTCACATGGCTAATAAATGGCAGAGTAGAAATTCACACCCAAGCAATCTGGTTTCAGGATCTGCTTGTGACCCTATGTTACAAAACAGAATTTAATTGCAATTAATGCTTGGTGAGAGAAATGAGCAGAGTGCTACATTAATACTGAAATCTATATTGAAGGATGCTAGTTTAAAAGTGACATCTGGGGGACCGGCAGTTAGTGTAATGGCTATGTCGCTGGACTCCCATGTAGTTGACCGTGGTTTGAGTCCTGGACCCAGTGGCTTAAACTCATGCCTGGCATATGTGCGTGCGTGCCCAAGATCCTGAGAGGAGAATGTAGGAGAAGGGATTGTGGTGTGACCAATCTCCCCTTGGGGGTGATTTTTCACTTTCTATCTCTCTGTCTCTCTCTGTCTTTCTGGCAAGCATATGCACCCTATAGAAAAAACCTAGAAAAAAAAAAAAAAAAAGGAAGTGACAGTCAAGTGCTAATTATGGGTCAGAGAATATTGTTCTGCTTCTCTGCTTCACTGTTACTTCTCTTCCCCTGCTCAGCTCTGCAGCCAGATAGAACAGCTGGAGCAGGAGAACCAGCAACTGAAGGACGGGACTGCTGGAGCTGGGTCTGCCCAAGCTGAGCCCCTTGTGGATGGGGAGCTGCTGAGATTACAAGCAGAGAATACAGCCTTGCAGAAGAACGTGGCAGGTGCATGGAGGCCCTCCTGGGGGTTTGGGGACCTCAGGGCTCGAGTAAGGCAGGGAAGGCTGTTGTCCTCTTAGGGAGAGGGGAAGGACTTCTGGATGAGGCTTGGCCATATCATGAACCAGTGTGTGGCTTCAGACAAGCCATTTCACCTCTCTGAGTAAAAGTTTCCTCATCTAAACAAGGCATGTGGTGATACCTGCCACTTGGAAGACCGTAGTGCGGGTAAGAGGTGGTATCATTTTCTGTTCAGTTTAGTACCCGATACCTAGCAAATGTTAGAGATAAGCAACTTGAACATTGAAAAGGAGGTATTTGCTGAGTGGAAAAGGTGAATGAAGGAACATTGGGAAGATTCTTAGCCCAGGATGAAAGCTGAAGGAAAGCTTGGTAAGGCGTGGGAATGTCCTTGTGTATGTGGCCCTTTGAAAAGCAGTGGGGGCTTGTTTGGTGATGGATGCTGGTTTGGGAGCATCTGGAGGGAGACTTGGTAGAATGTGGATGGGAATTAGATTTTTCAGCTGTAAAATGCAGAAGGAGCCTAGTGGGTTTGGCCTTGGGAGGCTGTAGGTGGGGCTTGGGAAACTAGCTCTGGGATAATTTGATGGTAGGCAGGATCTTAGTGGTTGGTAGGACTTAAAAGATTTGTGTGCAGGGGGAACCAACAGTTAGCGTAATGGCTATGTCGCTGGACTCCCACGTAGTCGACCGCGGTTCACGTCCTGGACCCGGTGGCTTAAAACTCATGCCGGGCGCGTGTGTGTGCATGCTCAAGATCCCAAGAAGAGAATGGAGGAGAAGGGATTGCGGCGTGACCATCCCCCCTGGGGGGTGATTTCTCGCTTTCTGTCTCTATATCTCTCTCTGTCTGTCTGGCGAGCGCATGCGCCCTATAGCGAAAATCTCTCCAAAAAAAAAAAAAAAAAAAGATTTGTGTGCAGGGACCAGCATTTGGCGCAGTGGCTATGTTGCTGGACTCCCATGTTATCGACTGCAGTTCAAGTCCTGGACTCAGTAGCTTAGACTCACGCTGGACACATGTGTGTGTGTGCCCAGGATCCCAAGAGGAGAATGGAGGAGAAGGGATTGTGGCATGTCCATGCCCCTGGGGGGAGTGATTTCTGGCTTTCTGTCTCTCTGTCTCTGTCTTTCTGGTGAGCGCACATGCCCTACAGCAAAAGCCTCTCAAACAAAAAGAAAAGTTTTGTGTGATAGGGCAAAGAGGTGGCATAGTGGTTAAAGTGCTGGACTTCCACATGACTGACCATGGTTTGAGTCCTGGACCCAGCAGCCTGAAACTCAAGCTGGGTGAATTTGCATGCATGCCTAAAATCCTGAGAAGAGAAGGGGTTACAGTGTGATTATCTCCCCCCCCCCTCCAGTGAGTACATGTGCCCTCTGGCAAAATGCTCTCAAAAAAAAAAAATTGTGAGAGGCATGGATAGGGCCGAACCTTCACTTTATAAGCTTGTGGTCATTTGGGGCAGGGTCTCTGTGACATGACATGTTGAAGTCTGATTCTTCCTCCAATGGAGACATGGCAAGGGACTTCAGAGACCACTTCATCCATTATATGTTCCTGTTCTTGCCACCAGCCCTGCAGGAGCGATATGGAAAAGATGCCAGAAGACCCTCAGCAGTTAGTGATGGGCAAGGGGACCCTCCAGGGGGCCCAGCGCCCACCATCTCAGCCCCCATGCCTTTGGCAGAGGTGGAGCTTAAATGGGAAATGGAGAAAGAAGAAAAGAGATTGCTTTGGGAGCAGCTGCAAGGCTTGGAGGTGAATCTGGGTCTTTTGGGACTGGAATGTGGGAGGCAGGCAGATGCCCTAGCTCTGCCTACATCCAATGGAGATGTCTGTGACATTAACCTTTTGTAGGCTGATCAGGGTGAGGGAGGCAGGAGGGCAGGGGAAAGCAGAAGCCATCCTCCATCCTTGTTAACAGTAACCCCATTCTTCATTCTTCCCTGCAGAGTTCAAAGCAGGCAGAAACATCCAGGCTACAGGAGGAACTTGCTAAGGTGGGGCTGCCAGAGCTTTCCATGAGCTTTGCCCCATTTCACTTCTTCCCTGCCATGGCAAAAGGGGTATTTTACCCCCTCAAAGCCTCAGTTGGGCTAGTCAAGTGGCATGGTGGTTAAAACAACTGGATTCCACATAGACGACTGTGCAGTTTGAGTCCCAAACTCAGCAGCTTCACAAACATACTGGGTCCATGTGTATGTACATGCCCCCAATCCAAAGAGGATAATGGAAGAGAAGGGATTGCAGGATCATTACACATACCCCCCAACCTCAGGATGGGGTGGGTGCTTCCTCACTCTCCCTCTCTGTGTCTGATGAACACATGTACCTTATAGCCAAAAAAAAAAAAAAAGCCTCACTGTCATCATGCATGAAGTGGAAATACTTACACTTAAGTCTCAGCGTTGCTTGCAGGTAAATTATAGTGAGCTAATGCGGTCCCACTGTATCTTTTTTTTTTTTCTTTTGGGAGAGTTTTTTGCTATAGGGCGCATACGCTTGCCAGACAGAGAGAGAGAAAGCGAGAAATCACCCCTCAGGGGGATGGCCACGTCACAATCCCTTCTCCTCTTGGGATCTTGGGCACACACGCACACATGCCTGGTGTGAGTTTTAAGTCACCAGGTCCGGGACACGAACCGCAGTCGACCACATGGGTGTCCAGCGACATAGCCATTACTCTAACTGCTGGTCCCCCACTATATCTTGTGTGTGGCAGGCCCCATCCATCTCCTCCCAACTTTACCCATTTATCCATTCACTCATCTGAGCTCCTGGCTCTTATCTTTGGATCTCAAGATCCAGTGGTGAGGCAGCCGTGATCCTGCTTTCCAGGCCACCCAGCCTGTTCATGCTATGATGTGGCCATTGGCTATTGGCTCCTGTTTTGGAGGCAAACATGTCAGACTTTGGCACCCAAGGGATTTAAATGGAACTGATGTTGCTGCCGACCATTTGGACAACTGGAGTACTTAACCCTTCTGAGACTCAGTTTCTCTGTTTGTGAAACCAGTAGCTGTTTTGAGGATTCTATGAGATAACACAAGTAAATCCTGGCTGCCAAGAAAAACTTAGTAAAGAGTATCCATGAATATTATTTTTGTCTTTCTTAATATTATTGTCATTGTTATCACTTATCTATACCCCTTACCCCCCACCCAGCTCTCCGAGAAACTGAAAAAGAAACAAGAAAGGTACATGTCTATTTTTCCAGGGGTTTGGGGGACTAGGCAAGGACTGACTTGTGGAACTGACTCATCAACATCTGTTTTTCTGTGCCCAGTTTTTGCCGTCTGCAGACAGAGAAGGAGACGCTGTTTAATGACAGCAGGTAATTGCCAGGGTTGGGGACCTTGGTGGACAACAGGGACAGTACTTGGCAGAATTAACTGAAGACCACAGGGCAGAGCCAGGAAACTGGTCCTTAAGCCATGCCCAATGTACCCTGTCCTCATCACTCCCAGAAACAAGATCGAGGAATTACAACAACGGAAAGAAGCTGATCTCAAAGCCCAGTTGGCTCGAACCCAGAAGTTGCAGCAGGAACTTGAGGCTGCCAATCAGGTGATGGGTTGTTGGGTTCGAAGATCTCTGGGCTGGGAGTCTGGGGAGGTCTTAGATCCATGGAGGCTGCTTGGGGAGCCTGAGATATCCTGTGTTGGAAATATAAGGACTGGATGGGCCCTAGTCTCCCCCAGGAACTAGGAGAATGGGAGCCAGAGAGCCCTAAGAGCCCTAGCAGTTGAGGTAGGAGTCTGCATAAATTGAAGATCATGGGGGGCGCTGAGGACCTGCTGGGTTGGATATGCTATAAGTGTGTATGAATCTGAAACCCCTGGAGGTTGAAGACAGGAATCTGGATAAGTCTGTAGTCACTGGGGACTGGAACCAGGAATTGGGATGAGTTGGAACTCCCTAGAAGCTAGGTGACTTTGAGACCTTTAGGGATAGGAATGTCAATTAATTTGAGACTCCTGGGGATCTGAAGACATAGGACCTGGGTAGATACAAGTCTTTCAAGGGTGAGTCAGCTGGGGCTGGAGGCTGAGTACTTTGAGACCTTCAGGAACCAGAGTCTGGTTTGGGCCTGAGACCCCCTAGGATGTGAGATCATGTGGACTGGGTGTTCCTGGGTACTCTGGGGACTATGGACAAAAAGCTGGTCAGTCTGAGACCTCCAGAGCTGGAGCAGAAGTTTTGGTGTGTCTGAGCCTCCTGAAGATTAAGGGATGGATGACTTTTTTTTTTTTTTTTAGTATTTTGCCTTAGGGTGCATGTGCTTGTGTGTGTGTGAGAGAGAGAAAGAAAGATACAGAGATATAGAGACAGTGAGAGGGAAAGTGAGAAATCACTCCCCCTGGGGGTGATTGGCTTTTAGCTAAGAATAATGCCTTGCCAACTAGCCTGGCTGCCCTGGAGCAGGTACAAGACACCTGGGAGCCCTTGTCACAATCCCTTCTCCATTCTCTTGGGATCTTGGGCATGCACACAAATGCACCCAGAATGAGTTTCAAGCCACTGGGTCTAGGACTCGAGCCGCTATTGGCCATGTGGGAATCCAGCAACGTAACCACTATGCAATCTGCTGGCTCCCAGGGCTGGATGACTTTAAAGCCTCTGAGTTTCTTCCTGGAAGGAATTACTCTGAGGTCTCATGGAATGGAGGATTTGGTAGCTTGTGGGTCTAAGGCCCCTAGAAGCTGGGAACATGGGGGCTGGGACAGGAGTCTGTGGACAGCTGAGACCTGCAGGAACTGCTAGTTAGGTACATCTAAAGATCCCGAGAGACTGGGACCAGAATGACAGGTTGCAGAGCAGGGGTATTAGCTTCATCCGGAGCTAGAAACTAGGAGGTATTATGAATTTGAGACCTCTAGGGTCTGGGACAATGAGCTTGAGCAGATCCATGGGGGTTGAGTGTGTTCAAAAATCTTGGGGGCTCCTAAAATGAAATCTGGGTGAGTGTGAGAAGTGTTATAGATGGGGTCGAGTTGAACCTCCTAGGGGCTAGGTCCAGGAATCAAAGTGTGTCTGAGATGCTTGAAGGCTGGGATAGAGAGGCTGGATGTGTCTGAAGCCCCTGGGGATAATGACCTGGAGTCTGATGAACTTTAGGTCTCTGATGGTTGGGTGACACCCATAGGTGCTAGGAAAATGCTGTTTGGTGGCCACAGAGGGGTTATATGTACTTGAATGGAGGCTGAGGCCTGGAATGGGCTCCCTTGACACCTGGTTCCCACAGAGCCTGGCAGAATTGAGAGATCAGCGGCAGGGGGAACGCCTGGAGCATGCAGCAGCTTTGCGGGCCCTACAGGATCAGGTACATTGTGCTGGGTGGGTTCAGGGAGCCGAAGATGAAGGTGGGGTAGCCTGAGTGGGGACTACAGGCAAGCAAGGTCCCAGGGGTCCTGCTTCCCCAAGTTCTGGCATGTGCGTGTGTGTGTGTGCATGTGTGCATGTGCGTGCACACCTGTCTCTGTCTCCCTTTCCCTTTCCCTTTCCTTTCTTTCTTGGCTCTGGGTAGGTCCTGTCCCCTGTTCTGGACCTACTCTCACCTGTCGTGGGGGTGGGGCCAGGTGTCCATCCAGAGTGCAGATGCGCAGGAACAGGTGGAAGGGCTTTTGGCTGAGAACAATGCCTTGCGGACTAGCCTGGCTGCCCTGGAGCAGGTACAAGACATCTGGGAGCCCTTACCAACCCCTCCTCAGTTCCCTTCTCTCCCTCTGCTTCTAGTTCATGTTGAGGCAGGGTGGTTTTTCAGTACCACAGAAGGTCCCCTTTTTCCCTTTCCCAGTCAGTACTTCCCCCAGAAGTAACCATTGTTCTGACCTTTAGCAACAGATTCCTTTAATTCTCAAACTTCATATAAATGGAATCAGGCATTCTTTTGCCTTCTTTCTGTGTGATTTATCCACATGTAGCACAGAGTTGTTCTTTTATCACTATAAATAGTCCACTGTATGGATATATATCGCATCTATCCATTGCCTTCATTGTTTTTCTCTTTGAAATTTTCTCTCCCTTCCTGGCTGTCTTCCCACTTCTCTCCCTATCTCCCTGGATTGGGGAGGCTCCTGCCCTATGCCTTTCACTGCACTTCCCAACACTACCATTTTCTCCAGATACAAACAGCAAAGACCCAAGAATTGAACATGCTCCGAGAACAGACCACTGGGCTGGCAACTGAGTTACAACAAAGACAGGCTGAGTATGAGGATCTTATGGGACAGAAAGATGACCTCAACTCCCAGCTCCAGGTGACACCTTTGTCCTGTATTCTCCTAGTTCACCAGTCTTGGCTCAAGACTGGAGTAGAGTTCCCCATAAGCTGGGGTGGGAAGTCGGTGGAGACAGAATGACCTAGATTAGCACATGTGTGTTCTGAGACAAGTCATTTCACTTCACCAAGAAGGAGCCCCATCGGTTTGTTAGGATATCCATTCTAATTCAAGAACAGAAACCAGAATAATAGTGGATTAAATGAGATAGAAGTTGAGGTTTTACTAAGGTAGGTTGCTCAAGGATGGAATGATGGCTTTCTAATCTCCAGTGACCCAGATTCTCCCTTCATTGCTGTTCTGCTACCTTCATTTCAACACTTGGCAGGTAAGATAGTTGCTCAAGCTCCTTTCTTCCGTGTTTGCATTCCATCTGGAAGGAAGGAGGAAAGGGGGCAGGAACTAGCATAACCTAAATTATACTCACCACTTACACAGAAGTTAATCACATGATCACAACTAACTGTGAAGGAGGAGGGGAAGCATCTGTTTAACAATCATGTGCCCAACTATAAATTCTGTTGCTAGGGAAGTAGGGGAGAATGAATACTGGGGAGCAATTGATAGTCTCTGCCATATTTCCCACCCAGAAGTTGAGATCCTAACACCCACAGTACCAGGGAGAAGAGAGATGGTCTACTAGATGGTCTACCAGGGTGATTGGCGCCCACTGGGAGCTTTTTAGTAAACTCACCCCCTTTGCTCCTGCATTAGGAGTCATTACGAGCCAATAG
>NW_006202232.1:388817-402147 GCF_000334495.1 Tupaia belangeri chinensis
GTAGGAGTCTTTGGGAGCCAATAGTCGGCTGCTGGAACAACTTCAAGAAATAGGGGTGGAGAAGGAGCAGTTGACCCAAGAACTACTGGAGGCTCGGAAGGTGGGGCTACCCACAGGGGCAGAGAAGGGAGGTGTGGAGGTAGGGATTGGCCCAGTTTTGGGGGATGGTGGGAAGTAATATGGCCAAATATATGGGAATAGGAGGAGAAAGAAAGTTGACTAGTTCTATGGTTGACTAGTTACTTGGCCAAATCTATGAGAATGTAAAGAGAAGAAAAGTGACCAGTTCCATGAGGATAGGTGAGTGACTTATTAGCCAGTTTGATGGGTATGGATGGGAGGGTGTGGACTTGGGTAGGGTCCTTGGGCATGGGAAGAAGACGGTGGGCCTTTGGTGGTGGGAGAGGAGTTTGACCGCCATCCTTTTGGGCTCCAGAGTGCTGAGAAGCGGAAGGCCATGCTGGATGAACTAGCAATGGAGACACTGCAGGAAAAGTCCCAGCACAAGGAAGAGCTAGGAGCAATCCGACTACGGCATGAGAAGGAGGTGCTAGGGGTTCGGGCTCGCTATGAGCGTGAGCTCCGAGAGCTGCACGAAGATAAGAAACGGCAAGAAGAAGAGCTCCGGGGACAAATCAAGGAGGAGAAGGTGGGTGGGTAGATGACAATGCCCTTCCTTTTCTAAGACCTGGGGACCACAGCATTGCTGGTGGACCAATGAATCGTGTGTATGAGGTATCCAGCTTCACTGTTTGCCTCCTTCCAGGCCCGAACACGGGAGCTGGAGAATCTCCAGCAGACTGTGGAGGAACTTCAAGCTCAGGTACACTCCATGGATGGAGCCAAAGGCTGGTTTGAACGGCGCTTAAAGGAAGCCGAGGTGAGCTGGTGGTACCTGGTGAGGCACAGAGGCTGGTTGGGGGACGCCCATGCCAGATCAGGGGAGTAGGAATGGTCAGGCCCTTGAACTTTCTGATGTGTCTTAGACTTGCTGGTATCCTCTCACAGTCCTCCTGGCTCAACAGAGCCCTCTGGAAGGGATCAATGTCTGGCCAGCAGATGGGGCAGAGTGCCAGGTGTGCAGGGTTACCCTGCTTTTGTGCAAATTTGAAAAGGCATCTTTGGGGGCCAGTAGGTAGCACATTGGTTAAGGCATTGACTTAACCACATGACTGACTGTGGTTCGAGTCCTGGACCCAGTGGCTTGAAACACATGCCGGGCATGTGTGCATGTGTGCCCAAGATCCTAAGAGGAGACTGGTGGAGAAGGGATTGCAGCCTGGTGATTCCCTCCTTGGGGGAGGGTGATTTCTCGCTTTCTGTCTCTCTGGCAAGCACATGAGCCCTATAGTAAATATTTCTCTCAAAAACAAAAAAAAAAAAAAAAGAAAGAAAAGAAAAGGTAACTTTTCCTCCTGAAACTATATCTGTCAGGAAATTATTGTAATACACTGATTTTATTCAAGCAAAAACTTTTATTGCCATTTTCTGGAATATTCATTACAGTACCTGAGAGGCAGTGTCATGTAGCAGTGGAGAGCAGATTGGAGCCAGTTGTTTGCCTGGTTTGAATCCTGGTGGGGCCTTTTCCTAGCTGTATGACCTGGGGCAAGTTATCTGACTTCTCTGTGGCCCTTTTTAATGATTAGTAGAAAGAGGATAACAATACTACTACTGTCTAGATATGATTGGGAGGATTATAGAAATTGAGACCAATAGGGCTGGTTCTGTGGTCTAGTGGTTAAGGGAGCTGGATCCCATATAGTTGACCACATGGTTCAAGTCCTCAACCTGGCGGCTTGAGAAACATACTGGGCCCCTATACACACATGCCCCCAGTCCCAACAGGATGGAAAAATAGAGAAGTGAGTGTAGTATGACCATGCCTCGTTGCTGGAGTGCATTCTGTCTCTGTCTCTCTCTAGTGAGCACATGTGCCCTCTGGCAATAATTTAAAAAAAGAAAATGAGTTAATATATGCAAATCTCTTCGAACATTCCTGGCACATAGTAAGTGCTGAGTTAGAATTTGTCGTAGAAAATGTAAATGTAAACCTACATCTACGATGTGAATCATGTAGCCTTAGATGTGCCACTTCTGCGTGCTGCCTCAGGGCATGTGATGTTCCTCCAAAAGGGTCTTTTTCTAGTGGCTGTAGCCAGACCTGGGACTTGTCTTTTAGGAATCCCTGCTGCAGCAGCAACAGGAACAAGAGGAAGCCCTCAAGCAGTGTCGGGAACAGCATGCTGCTGAGCTGAAGGTGCCTTTTGCATAGGGTATTCCTCTCTCTGGACAGAAGGGGCCCTTGTAGGAAGATGAAGGCTTCCCAAACTGAGGCCTGAGCTGCCCTCTGCTTGCAGGGCAAGGAGGAGGAGCTACAGGGTGTAAGGGATCAGCTTCTTCAGGCCCAGGAGGAGCGAGACAACCATCTGAAGACCATCAGCAGTCTGAAGCAGGTCAGCAGGTCCTCTGTAGCCCCAGTGTGCGATGGTAGGATAAGGGAAGGGGGTTGCTGCAGGCCACCCTTCAGGCAGCCACCAGCTGTACTTTCTCTACCTACAGGAGGTGAAGGACACGGTGGATGGGCAGCGGATCCTGGAGAAGAAGGGTAGTGCTGCGGTGAGATGGAAGGGGCCCAAGACAACCTCCTCCCGGCCTGTAGCCCTCCAGCTGTGGACCCACTGGGTCTCAGCCCTCATCCTCCATTGTCCCCTCATAGCTCAAGGACCTCAAGCGGCAGCTGCACCTGGAGCGGAAGCGGGCAGACAAGCTGCAGGAGCAGCTGCTGGACATCCTCACCAACAGTAAGAGCCGCTCAGGTGAGAGGGGCCAGGGTGGACATGGTAGGCAAAGGAGCAGGGCAGGCAGAGCTTGGGCCTCTTGCACCTCCCTTGACTATGCTCCCCTGCCTCTCTGTCCCTCTTGAATGTATCTATATTTTACTTTTTCTATCTCTGAGTTTTTCTCTTCTGTTTCTGTCTCCTTTTTCCTTTCTCTTCTCAGTTTGTCTTTCTGCCTCTGTCTCATTTTTAAAAATAATTATTTTGTCTCTATTATTTTTTAACTTGACCAGAGAGAGAGAGAGAGAGGGAAGGTGAGAAAGCAAGCCGCCAGGCCTAGGATTCAAACCACGGTCAGCATTTGGGAATCCAGCACCCAACCACCTTGCTACCTGCCAACCTCTGCCTCTGTCTCATTTTTGTTCTCTCTCTTCTGTGTTTGCCTTTATCTTCCTGATTGCTTTCTCTAGCTCTCTTTTTCTCCTCCCCCCTTTTCTTCTCTCTGTCCCTTTATCTTTTTGTATCTCTTTATTCTCCTCTCTTTCTATCTCTGTCTTCTATGTCTCTGTCTCCCTATCATCCCTATATACATATTTCCATACCTCATGTCGTGTTGGTAAGCTTAATGTATCCCTTCTCTGGGACCAGCAGTTGGTGTAATGGCTATGTTGCTGGACTCCCATGTAGTCGAGCATGGTTTGAGTCCCAGACCTGGTGGGACTCACAGTGAGCCCATATACGTGCATGCCCAAGATCCCGAGAGGAGAATGGAGGAGAAAGGATTGTGGCATGGCCTTCCCCCATGGAAGTTGATTTCTCGCTTTCTGTCTCTCTGTCTTTCTGGTGAGCACACAAGCCCTATAGCAAAAACCTCACCCCCCCCACAACACAAGCCCTATAGCAAAAACCTCCCCCCCCCCACAAAAATGTATCTCTTATCTTATTCTATAACTCTCCATGCTCAAGTTTAATTTAAGGCCCATGAAACCCCCTGAGCCTCTTCTCTGCAAGAACTCCCAGGTGAGCTAAAGAGAGAGACTTCCACACAGGCAGCAGCACTGCAGTGTTTCTGTTCTACAGCCAATCTTGTCCATAGTATTTCTGCCACTTTAAAGCAGAGGAGACATACACACACACACACACACACACACACACACTTACACACTTGAGTTGCTTCAGCCTATTTTTAGATGGGGATGGCCTATAAATACATTTAAATAAATAGGATGTCGTGATGGCTCTGGTGTATCTCTTAGATCACAAACTCAGAAAACTCATTCCCTCATCCCCTCACTCAGGGTATCCATGCAACCCCACTTAGCCACCCCATGCTTGTTGGAGATCTCCAAGGGTGTGGTGTTAGTAGCCTCCCTGACACCCAAAAGTGGTCACAAGAGTAGCCGCAGAGGCTCAGTGTTTTACGTGACATGGCAGACTGTCTCTCACCAAATCAATTTCTCTCTGAGGCATTCAGTCTCCTGAAATAACCTCTCTTTATTAAGGAGGAGTTTTGTTTCTGTTTTGTTACATGTTAACACAAAAATCACAGAACAGATTAGATTGTAGTTAGAGTAAATCAAGATTCAGGTGCATGGTTATGAGTCTGTCTCTATTTTTGTTCACTCTGTCTCTGCTCTGACTTGTGTATTTCTCCAGGGTCTCTGTCTCTGCCATCTGCTCTGGCTTTCTGTCTCTCTGGGCCCCTGTGCCCTCTCTAGTTGTCTGTCCTCCTTTCTCTGCATCCTGAGTCTGGGCATGTATGCCATTCAAGGCACATATGTATCCACATCACCCCTTCCTCCTGGCCTCTTTTTTTCTCTTGCGCTGAATGTGTTTGCCTAGAGAGGCAGCTCCTTTTTCAGTTTCTGCCCTTTCCTGTCTTTCTGTCTGCTTCTGCCTTTCTTTATGCCCAAGTGTCTCTTGGCCTCTTTCAGCTCTGTTGAATCTATTTCTGCCTCTTCCTGCTGGTTGCTGCCCTGGGACCTGGGGAGATTGGGGCTCAGGTTTCTCTTCCCTCCGCTGCCCAGGCCTTGAGGAGCTGGTTCTTTCAGAGATGAACTCACCAAGCCGGACGCAGACAGGGGACAGCAGTAGCATCTCTTCCTTCAGCTATCGGGAGATCTTGCGAGAAAAGGAGAGTTCAGCTGTTCCAGCTAGGGTAAGCAGCAAGGAAGAGCCTGGAGCCCCAGCTTTCTACTTTGAAAATCTGGGACTCCCGCCTTTTTTATCCTCACTCATAATTATCACCTGTTCTGGGCTGGGCACACACATCTTGTCAGTGTCCCCCTAAGCTCACCAACTTGAATTCAGATTGCTTTCATGGGGGTGGGCCACTCTCAGACACTCTTTGTCTTTGTCTATGGGCTAATTCCACCTTTCCTGGTACCATACAGTAATATAGTATAACTTATAGCAGATGTACCATGGATGTCCCTTTTTCCAAGTTCCAGTAATTACTTGTTACTGCCAACTGTCATATCAACTTGTTTGCTAGCCACTTTTCATTAAAAATGTGATTCATGTGATTTGGGGCCAGCAGGTGATGCAGAGTTAAGGTGGTTGGATCCAGCATGACTGACTGTGAATTTCAAGTCCTGAACCTGGTGGCTTGAAAAACATGCCCTATAGCAAAAGCTAAACAAATAAACAAACAAACAAAAAACAAAAAAAAAAAAAAAGTTTTTTCTTTTATTTAAAAATAGTTTTATTTATCATTATTATTATTTTTTAAAATTTTATACGAGTACTCACCAGAGAGAGAGAGAGAGGGAAAATAAGAAAGCAAGCCACAGGTCCTGGACTTGAACTGCAGTCAGTCATGTGGGAGTCTACCACCCCAAACACCATGCTATCTTCTGGCCCCTCTTATTATTTTTTTTTTAAGTTTGCTATAAGGGTACATGCACTCGCCAGAGAGAGATGGAGAGAAAGAGAGAGGGAGTGAGAAATCATCTTTTAGTGGGAATGGCCATGCTGCCACAATCACTTCTCCTCCATTCGCCTCTTGGGATTTTGGATACACTTGAATGTACATGTGCCCTGCATGTTTTTCTTTCTTTCTTCCTTTCTTTTTTTTAATAGGGTGGATGGGGGAGAGAAAGGGGCAAGATTTTTTTCTTTTATTTATTCATTCATTCATTTTTTAATTTGACCAGAGACAGACAGAGGTTGAGAGTGAGAGAGAGAGGAAGTGAGAAAGCAAGCCACCAGATTCAGGACTCGAACCCTGATCAGCCATGTGGGAGTGTCCAGCGCCTTAACCACCACACCACCTGCTGGTCCCCCTGCATGTTTTTCAAGCTATTGGGTCCAGGACTCAAACCATGCAGTTGGTCATATAGGACCCAACCAATTTAACCTCCATGCTACCTGCCAGCCCTAACATTTTTGTTTTTGTTTTAATTTGCTATAGGGAACATGTGCTCGCTGGAGAGAGAGAGGGAAAGTGAGAAATCACCCCCCAAGGGGATAGCCATGTCACCTCCTCCATTCTCCTCTTGGGATTTTGACCACACATGCACATGTGCCTACTGTGTTTATCAAGCCACGAGGACCCAGATTTAAACAGTACAGTTGGTGATATGGGATTCAGTCACCTCAACCACTATGCCACCTAGCTAGCCCCCATGTGTTTTTTTTTTTAATCTCTAAGTGATATGTGTACATTGTATAAGAATTATGTAAAAACAACAAAGTTTAAAACAAATTTTTTAAATATCCAAAAACAAATTTTCATCATCTAGAGACTGCTATTACAAATTCTTAGTTCATACCCTTCCAGATCTTTGTCTTTTTAAAACATAAATGAAGGGACCTGCAGATGGCGTATTGGTTATGTAGACTCCCATGTAGTCAACCGCAATTTGAGTCCTGGACCCAGAGACTTAAAACTCACGCCAGGCATGTGTGTGTACCTGCCCAAAATCCCGAGAGGAGACTGGAGGAGAAAGAATTGTGGCATGGCCATCCCCTTGGGTGGGGTGGGGGTGATCTGTCACTTTCTGTCTGTCTCTCTGGTGAACGCACATGCCCTATAGCAAAAAAAATCTCTAAAATAATTTTTAAAATAAAATAAATAAATAAAATGTAAGTGAGATCACGAGCAACTCATTTCTACTCACCTGATTTCTCTAACTTCCCAATTGATAAATTTTCATCTCATTGACTTGTTTGACCTTAATCAGACATTTCTTATTGGACCCAGATATCTTTTATTGGTGGTTTTATGAAGACCAGTATTTTGTTTCAGAGCTCATGTCCCTTTAAGTCTCTTTAATCTAGTACGTCCCTTTTCCCCTGACCCCATATTGTTGAAGAGACCTGCCCTGCCCAGTTGAACTGCAAGAAGTGTCCTGCCTTTTGGATATGTCCTCTGGCCTCCTAATGGTATCATTTAGCTTGCTCCCCTCTCCTAGTTTTTCTGTCAACTGGAAGGTAGATCTCATTTGCTGTGGGGTCTCCCTTTTAATCCCTTCTTCTCCTTCTAAGCCCCTGATCCTGTCCTGGTGGGAGCCTGGAGTCAGCCTCTCCCCTCTTTCCTACAGTCCTTATCCAGCAGCCCTCAGGCCCAGCCCCCTCGGCCAGCAGAGCTGTCAGATGAGGAAGTAGCTGAGCTCTTTCAGCGGCTGGCAGAGACACAGCAAGAGAAATGGATGCTGGAGGAGAAGGTGCTGTCTATGAGCCTGCTAATCCTCGCTTGAAGTGCCCTTGATGGAAGGGTGGGATCTGGCTGAGCCTGTCCTCATGTGTGAGCATGTGCATGCTGTGAAGGGGTCTGAAGTGGGCTGGGCCGCCTTGCAGGTGAAGCACCTGGAGGTAAGCAGTGCCTCCATGGCGGAGGACCTCTGCCGCAAGAGTGCCATCATTGAGACCTACGTCATGGATAGCCGCATTGGTCAGTGCCCCCTCCCTGGCCCTCATCCAGGTCCAGCTTTCTTGGCCCCTCCCTCTCTATTGCCTTGGGTTGTGGCTTCTTTTCTTTCTTCCTGGGCCTCAGTGAAGCCACCAGCAAATCCCGGACCTGGGGAGGGGAGAACGGGGAAGCTGTCTTTTTTTTCTCACTTCCTCCCTCCTCTCTCTGTCTCTCATCTCTGCACTCTTCCACTACCCAGTGTATCTCTCTGTCCTTCTCTTTCCCCTTTATTCTCCTTTGTCTGAGTTTTTTCTTTATCTCCCTTCTCTCTCCTCCCTTTCTCTTTTTTCTGCCTCCTTCATATCTTGTTCTATCTATATGGTTCTATCTCTAAATGTTCCTTATTTATGTCTGTTCCTTATCTGGACCCTTTTAGGGTCCTTACCTCTGCCTCTCCCTCCTCCTGTTCCTCTCCTTTCTTCTCTCCCTCCTATCTCCCACCTTTTTCCTCTTTCCTCTCCTTCCCGTCTTTATTTCCTTTGCTCTTTTCTTTCAAACCTCTCTTGCTCCCAGATTTTCCCTCATTACTCAGAATAATACCAACTGACACATGCTGAGTTCACTGTGTGCTCTGTGCTTCACAAGCTCAGGTGCATTTTTCTAGTTCCATGAATTAGTTATCCCCATTTCTTAGGACCACAAAGCCTGTAAGTGACAGAGTGGGTTTTACTTGTCAAGAGCCTATACCCCCTATGTAGTAGAATGACATGGCTTCGCACCCTCTCTGCCTACCCCATGCCTGTCATTTCCCTCTTTTCTTTGGCTCTGCCAACGGGTTGGTTCTCAGTGTGGGCCCTTGCAGATGTGTCTGTGGCAGCAGGCCACACAGACCGCAGCGGACTGGGCAGCGTCTTGAGAGACCTAGTGAAGCCAGGTGACGAGAACCTTCGGGAGATGAACAAGAAGCTGCAGAACATGTTGGAGGAGCAGCTCACCAAGAATATGCACTTGCACAAGGCAAGTGTGGGCTCCCAGTCTACCCAGCTATCTATCCAGCCATCTGCCTGCCCAGCCATACAGCCCCTGGGTCATCTGCCAGTCCCCTATCTACTCATCTAGCCCCTGAGCTCCCCATTCATCAGCTGCCCCTTCATGCTCTTATTTGCCACCCTCTGATTAACTTACCATTTTTGTCCTTCCCTCTTCCATCTGCCCTTCCATCCACCTATTTATCCATTTCATTCACACATACATTCACCCATATCCATCTACCTACCCCACTAGTTACCCATCTAATCATCTTCCCATGTCTTTCCACCCACTTCCTGACATTCTCATCAATCATCCCTTGTCCTATCTTTCACCCCACGCAGCAGTGACTTCCCTGCTGACCTCTTGTCCTACCTCTGTCCTCTGGACAGTTCATTTTCCTACCATAGACCCCACACACATCCACTCACACACCTATTTGCCCAACCTACCACCCACATATTTCCCCTATCTCTCGGGGAATCAGAAAAGAATCAGACCTAGCTCCTGCCTTTGAGAGAAGCAAGCTCACATTTAGTGGAACATATGGAGGTGAGGGGGGTGGTTATATTTATTCTTCTGTAGCACCATGCCCCAGCAGGTGCCCATTTCCCTCCCCTGGAGCTCCAGAGGATGGGTGCATCTTTTTTTTTTTTTTTTTGAGAGGTTTTCACTATAGGGCGCATGCGCTCGCCAGACAGAGAGAGAGACAGAAAGCGAGAAATCACCCCCAGGGGGGATGGTCATGCCACAATCCCTTCTCCATTCTTCTCTCGGGATCTTGGGCACGCACCCACACGCACCCAGCGTGAGTTTTAAGCCACCGGGTCCGGGACGCAAACTGCAGTCGACTACATGGGAGTTCAGCGACATAGCCATTACGCTAACTGCTGGTTCCCAAGGATGGGTGCATCTTTTTTTTTTTTTTTTTGAGAGGTTTTCACTATAGGGCGCATGCGCTCGCCAGACAGAGAGAGAGACAGAAAGCGAGAAATCACCCCCAGGGGGGATGGTCATGCCACAATCCCTTCTCCATTCTTCTCTCGGGATCTTGGGCACGCACCCACACGCACCCAGCGTGAGTTTTAAGCCACCGGGTCCGGGACGCAAACTGCAGTCGACTACATGGGAGTTCAGCGACATAGCCATTACGCTAACTGCTGGTTCCCAAGGATGGGTGCATCTTTTTTTTTTTTTTTTTGAGAGGTTTTCACTATAGGGCGCATGCGCTCGCCAGACAGAGAGAGAGACAGAAAGCGAGAAATCACCCCCAGGGGGGATGGTCATGCCACAATCCCTTCTCCATTCTTCTCTCGGGATCTTGGGCACGCACCCACACGCACCCAGCGTGAGTTTTAAGCCACCGGGTCCGGGACGCAAACTGCAGTCGACTACATGGGAGTTCAGCGACATAGCCATTACGCTAACTGCTGGTTCCCAAGGATGGGTGCATCTTTTTTTTTTTTTTTTTGAGAGGTTTTCACTATAGGGCGCATGCGCTCGCCAGACAGAGAGAGAGACAGAAAGCGAGAAATCACCCCCAGGGGGGATGGTCATGCCACAATCCCTTCTCCATTCTTCTCTCGGGATCTTGGGCACGCACCCACACGCACCCAGCGTGAGTTTTAAGCCACCGGGTCCGGGACGCAAACTGCAGTCGACTACATGGGAGTTCAGCGACATAGCCATTACGCTAACTGCTGGTTCCCAAGGATGGGTGCATCTTTTTTTTTTTTTTTTTGAGAGGTTTTCACTATAGGGCGCATGCGCTCGCCAGACAGAGAGAGAGACAGAAAGCGAGAAATCACCCCCAGGGGGGATGGTCATGCCACAATCCCTTCTCCATTCTTCTCTCGGGATCTTGGGCACGCACCCACACGCACCCAGCGTGAGTTTTAAGCCACCGGGTCCGGGACGCAAACTGCAGTCGACTACATGGGAGTTCAGCGACATAGCCATTACGCTAACTGCTGGTTCCCAAGGATGGGTGCATCTTTGTAACTTTGCCAAGCGCAGCCACTGCTGGGGGCTCTTTATGTTTAAGTGCTGCCCTATCCCAAGCCAGACACAGCTGGGCATTGATTAATGGGGTTAGAAGGAAATCACAGGTGACACACCAGGTTTGGAGAGGGAGCTTCCCCTGTCACCTTCTCTGGCCCTGATGGTTCATTTGTTCTTTAGGACATGGAAGTTCTGTCCCAGGAAATTGTGCGGCTCAGCAAGGAGTGCGTAGGATCTCCTGACCCAGACCTGGAGCCTGGAGAAGCCAGCTAAAGACCTGCAGGCTGCACCTACTCCTTCCCCTTCCCACCCTCTTCCCCCAAGACACCATGCCATTCCCTTGGGCTGTGGTGGGAAAATAGGGGCCTGGCTCCAAAGGAGACTGGACATTAAAGGGGCTGGAGACGAAGGCTGGTGTTAATGACCCTGTCTTAGGGCAGAGGCCCCCGGAGAGGGGGGATCCTGAAGGAGGGGGCAGGGATTTCTCTCTGCTCCCAGGGATTTCTGCCTTCATTTCTGCATGAGCTCTCCTTCCCAGAGACCAACTCTTTTTAATTTAATTTTATTTTTTAACTTATGTCTGGGAGCCTGGCTACTTTGCATTTGGAATTGGGGATGTTGGGTGGGGGCATGGTCCATGTTCAGCATTCTAACGTGTGTGTGTGTGTGTGCGTATGTGTGTGTGCGTGTGTGTGTGTGTGTGTAAAGGCTGTGCAGCCAAAATACCATCTGGCCACATGGGCCCACCCACTGACTGTTTGGTCTCATTCTTTCTAACCAGGAGGGATGTGGTGGAGGTGGGGAGGTCATAACCACTGGAATAGGGAGGGAAGTCTCTGGCTGCAAGTTTACTTTTATTCCCTCATCCTCACCCTCACCCAGCCTGTCAACATTTACTGCTGACCAACCCATTAAACTGAGTGGAGCAAAAATATCTGTAGATGTAGATATGGGTGGATGTGTATGGGGTTGTGGGTGTAGATGAGTGGACAGATGGGAGGATGGATAAGTGGTTGGATGAATTAATAAGTGCAAAGTTGTGTGAATCAGTGATGGATAGGTTCAAAAATAAATGGACAGGCAGGTAAGTGGATAGATGATAAGATGAATAAATGGATGAAAAGATGGGTAGCTATGAGGAAGAATAGTGTGAAGAAGAAAATGAGCAAATGGACGATTTGTGAATTGGGTGGGTGGATTTATACATAGATTGGAAGTAAATGGATGGATGGATAGGAGAATGGATGGGCTAATGAATGGGAAGGGTAAAGAGGGTGAATAAGTGTTGGGTGGAGCTATGGGTAGATGGACAGATAGATGGGTAGAGAGAGGATGGATATATATGGCTAGGTTGGTGAATGGGGTGACCATACAAATGGATGAGTAGTGGCAGGGTTAATGACTAAATGCATAGTGAGTGTGGAGGGATGGGTAGAGTAATTGCCTAGGTGGGAGCATGGAAGGATGGATGGAAAAATGGACAAATCAGGAGTGTGCTAAGTAAGGAAATGGAGAATCACATGGGCAGGTGAATTGATTGAAGGGCTAGACTTGGCCCTGAATCACTGTGCCCCATCACTACAGGGCTTTAATTACTTAGGGTTAGGTAGCTCTAGTGCACCGTTCGGCCGTATCATCTTTTTTCACATGCCTTTATTTAATGTTCCTAATGACACTATTGAGTTGGGATAACTCCATCTGACAACTGAGGAAACAAAAGTCACTTGCTCAAGGACATAGCAAGTTTGGCAAAGCTGGGGTCTGAACACATCCATGCCCACCAGAGGTATTCCATACTCCGAGCTCCTGCCATCCAGGAGCAGAGCCCTGTAGGGGAGGAGGTGGGGCTTGAAGCATCTGGATGTGGACAGATACGGGAGACTGTCCTCTGAGTGGGGCCTGCCTGGAATGGACCTGGATTGTCCCTGTCTGCGCACCCCCTTCATTTCACGTCCCCAAACAGGAAAACGTGTGCTCCAGTTACACAGCTGAAGTCTTAGCACCATGTCCTCTCCCAGGGGCAGCTTTGGAGGCCTGGACATCTAGAGAAACATCCCACCAATTAACTCCCCCCCATCTTTGCTGCTTCTGCCCTTCCACAGCCTGGGGGCAGGGAGGGGACACAGCGCTGCATCATTCCCCGTGGCACTCGCTCTGGGGCCATTAACAGACGCCTCCCCATCGATCCGGATCTGCTAAGTGCTGCTGATTCAGGCGGGTGGGGGTGGGGGCCCCTGGGGGCAGAGAGGGTAGGAGCTGGGCAGGAAGAGGGGGGAGTTGAGGAAGGAGGTGGGGAGAACTGGCAAAGCTCCCTGCCACCCCCATTTTCCAGATGACGCGACTGAGGCCCAACCAGCTTTGTAGGAGGCGGAGTCTCCCCAGGGTCCCTCTCAGGCTGTCCTAGGGGAGGGGGCTCTGGGAGCCACCCCCAGCCCCACCGCTGTTGCTGTTGCTGCAGTGGGGACACAGGTGAGGACGGCCCTGTGGGGAGGGGGAGAGGATCACCAATAGCGCTGTCCTTTTCCTTCCCTGGTCCAACCCCCATGCTCTAGCCCATCCTGGGACAGTCCCCAGGGGTCCCGTTGGATCTTGTCCTTCCAGAGCCTCCTTCCAGGGACCCAGCCCCCTCTCCCTGCCTGTGCCGTCTTCCTTCCTAGGCCCGGCTGTG
>NW_006202232.1:402161-403363 GCF_000334495.1 Tupaia belangeri chinensis
GCTGCCACTGCTACTGCCGCTGCCCAGCACACTCCGCCAGCCCCTCGGGGTGTGGTTTCCCCAGACCTGCCCCCAACGGTGGGACCCAGTCTTCTCCTGGCCTCCCCTGCTAGCCTCCTGCAAGACCCAGCAGCCTCCCCTTCCCTGGACACACACCCAACTTCTTTTCAGCACCCCACCCCCTTCTCCAAACCTTTCTTTTGGGGGATCCCCCTTCCTTTTACTTTATTTCTTTTAGATCCCTTGGTGCTCTGGGACTGTGCCCAACTTCCTTTCAGTTAAGTCCCAGCCCCTTGGGATTTCCCCCAGGTCCCTTTTTCCTCTCTGCGAAACTCTGTAGAGTGTGGACCTGGCTTTCTCGGCTTCTTCAGCAGCTACCCTCTCCCTCAGATACCTCTCAGCCTCTTAAAAAAACCACCCGATCCCATATCTAGTCTGTTAACTACCACACTCCCTTCTCCAGCCCCACTAGGCCCCCTCCTTTTTCCTTCCTCAGAACTATAGAGTGTAGACGCCACCACCCCCCAGCTATTCTTGGCAGCTCTAGGCACTCCCAAGACACCTTTCAGCCTCTTTACAATCTCCTGGCTCTATAGCCACCCTTTGAGATGCATGAGCCCCTTTTCCAGATCCATAAGGGGGCTCCATCCACTTTATGTTCTCCCAGAAGTCCTGAGGGTGTGGATAACCCTTCTCACCTTTCTCTCTCCCTCCTTGAATCTCTCCCCTCTTCCAGACACTCACCTCTTTCAAGCACCTTTGGTGCCATTTCTCCCTGTCTAGATCCCCAGTCTCATCTCCAACCCTACTGAAGGGTTCCAGGCCCTTCTTCCTTCCACAAAAACTCTTGAGAGTATGGACAACTCTTCGAATGTTTCTTGGCCTCACTAGACACCCCCAGACATCTCTCAGGCCCAGGCTGACCTTTCTAGAATCATCTCAGTTTCTGTAACCTCCCACAGCACCTTCTTGGCTGGTCTAGATGCTCCTTTTCTGCTCCTCTCCATGTTCCCTGTGCCCCTTCTCAGTCCCTCCAGACATCGCCCAGATCCCTCCTAAACCCTCTAAATGCCTCCCAAGGTCCTGCCAATCACTCTACTTTCTCTTCCTGGTTGCTCTTGGCCTCTCTAGACACCCGAAGTTTGCTTGTCTGGGTGGCCCAGGGCCTCTCCAAGCCCCCACCATCCTGGTCACAGCCACAT
>NW_006202232.1:403450-403834 GCF_000334495.1 Tupaia belangeri chinensis
TGGGCTCGGCTGCCCCTGGCCCAGCAGCCCCTGCCCCCAGCTCCCGGGGTGAAGACATCTCGAGGGGATGAGGTTCTGGTGGTGAACGTGAGCGGACGACGCTTTGAGACCTGGAAGAATACTCTGGACCGCTACCCGGATACTCTGCTGGGCAGCTCAGAAAAGGAGTTCTTTTATGATGCAGACTCGGGCGAGTATTTCTTCGATCGTGACCCTGATATGTTCCGGCATGTCCTGAACTTCTATCGCACCGGCCGGCTGCATTGCCCACGGCAGGAGTGCATCCAGGCCTTTGATGAAGAGCTAGCCTTCTATGGCCTGGTCCCGGAACTCGTTGGCGACTGCTGCCTGGAAGAGTACCGGGACCGCAAGAAGGAGAATGCC
>NW_006202232.1:403865-407635 GCF_000334495.1 Tupaia belangeri chinensis
GGAGGGCCTGACAGAGTACGAGGAGGCTGAGCAGGCGGGGGATGGCCCCGCTCTGCCCGCGGGCAGCTCCCTGAGGCAGCGGCTCTGGCGGGCCTTTGAGAACCCACATACAAGCACGGCAGCCCTCGTTTTCTACTACGTGACTGGCTTCTTCATCGCTGTGTCGGTCATCGCCAATGTAGTCGAGACCATCCCGTGCCGGGGCTCAGCGCTGCTGCCATCGAGGGAGCAGCCCTGTGGCGACCGCTTCCCTTTGGCCTTTTTCTGCATGGACACGGCCTGTGTCCTCATATTCACAGGGGAATACCTCCTGCGGCTGTTTCCCCGCCCCCAGCCGTTGCCGCTTCTTGAGGAGTGTCATGAGCCTCATCGACGTGGTGGCCATCCTTCCCTACTACATAGGGCTTTTCGTGCCCAAGAATGAGGATGTCTCGGGTGCTTTTGTCACTCTGCGTGTGTTCCGGGTCTTCCGAATCTTCAAGTTCTCCAGGCACTCACAGGGCTTACGGATTCTGGGCTACACACTCAAGAGCTGTGCTTCTGAGCTGGGCTTTCTCCTCTTTTCCCTCACCATGGCCATCATCATCTTTGCCACGGTCATGTTCTATGCTGAGAAGGGCACAAGCAAGACCAACTTTACAAGCATCCCTGCGGCCTTCTGGTATACCATTGTCACCATGACCACACTTGGGTGAGTGCAGATCCTGTGTTGGGAGCTGCCTGATGAGTTCATTACAATTAACACTCACCCTTTCTGTAAAATAAAGCAGGGTAGATGAATAAGCTCTTGCTTTCTTTTTGAGCTTCAGTTCACTCATTAAAAAAATATTTTTTAAAATTTTATTTATTCATTCATTTTAATTTGACCAGAGATAGGCACAGAGAGCAGGAGAGAGGGAAAGTGAGAAAGCAAGCCACCAGGTCTAGGACTTGAACCATGGTTGGTCATATGGGAGTGTCCAGTGCCTTAACCACCACGCTACCTGCTGGAACTCATTTGTAAAAACTGAAGGAGTTGGACTTAACTTCAGGTCCCTCCCAGTTCTTTCAGCGCCTTGATTTTCCGGGCCAGGAGACTTGGGTTCAAGGACTGTCTTAGTTGCTCCCTTTCTGTTGACATTGTTTACTCAAGGCCTTAATTTCCTCCTCTGTAAAATGGGAAATGGTGATTCCTTCATCATCTAGGGAAGATTCTATGACATCGCAGTTGTAAAAGTTCTCTGAATGTTTCTGGTATAGGATACATAGGCTTTGGCTTTCTATCCCCCTCTTTTTCTGTTTTGAGGACTCAGGTCTCCCAGCTTTCTAGAATTCCCTGTTGTGGGGAGCACTATTTCTATGGCTTTGTGATTCTTTGATGTTTCCTAGAACATGGTATTTTCAGCTTTATTTTTTTCTCTGCCAATCCCTGAAAGGAAGCAGAGTTTGGATACAAGTATCAGATGGAATCACCAAACTCATGACATTCTTAAAGACATTGTCTAGAGCAGGTACTGTGATCCTTCTCTAAGTTTCCATCAGTGGAATTAGGTATATAGTTGGTGTTCAGTATCTGTTAAATGAGGGGTTGAATGAATTGGGCTTGCTCAGTTTCTTAACAGGAATGCAGGGACACTGATTTGGGATTTGTAATGAACAAAAATTAATTATGTTTGGAGGTTCAGGACTGGATCAACAGGCAAATATTGAGCCCTGATGATTGGTTGGGATTGGTTATTTTGATGCTTTTTATCCTATTCAGTTCTCACAGCAACCCTGTGAGGGTGGATGGCTGCCCATGTCTGATAATTCAGGGCATGGTCTGAGATGACACATCACACAGCCAGAAATGGCAAAGTTGGAGAGACTTTTTATTGAGAGAGAGATTTTTGCTATAGTGTGCGTGCACTTGTCAGAGAGATAGAGAGACAAAAAGTGAGAAGTCACCCCCTAGGGGAGATGGCCATGCTGCAGTCCCTTCTCCTCCATTCTCTGTCATAATTTTAGACATGCACACACACGCGCCTGATATGAGTTTCAAACTGCTGGGTCTGGGACTCAAACGACAGTCAACTGTGTGGGAATCCAGTGCCTTCACCACTACACTATGTGCTGGCCCCTGGAAGGACTTTTGAGCAGAGTCCTGAATTCTTAAAATGAGTCAAAATACAGAAATAAGGAAGATCTATCCTAGGACAAAACCTGAGCAGATGCCTTAGAGGGTGAAGACTATAGAGGCTGCATTTCTGTGGATGAGTTCTAATTGGTCCTGTGGTTAGAACAAAAGTACGCTGTGTTGATCTTGGGAAAGTTGGGAATTTCCCTGAGCTTTGGTTTCCCTTTCTGTAAAACAAGTTAATAAGGTTGGCTCCTGCACCATCTCCCTGGGAGGGGGATAGCATGGAGAAAGGGTGGGGATTTCAAGGCTCCCCCCTCTTTTTTTTCATATAGGACAGTGTTCAAGGCTTCCTCTAGGAAAATAAGAAAGGGGTCCTAGTAGCCTAGTTGTGATAATGCGCACTGGTTGATGCTGCTACCCAGCAGTCTGAAGTCATGTGGGAGGCCCAGGTTTGATTCTCAACCCACCCAAAAAAAGCTAGGCATGGTGCTGCCTGCCTGTAGTCAACTACTGGGGAGTCTAAGGCAGGAGGGTCAGGAAAGAGCAAGACCTTACCTAGGTCCTACCTAGAGAAGGTAAAATAGAGGCAGGCAAAACTGACAGAATAATCCTCCTGGGACTCAGAGCCCCTCAGCTGGCCTGTGGAGGAGGACTCTCTCCCCAGGAGGCTATATTTACTGCCTATGATTTCCTCATTCTCCCCTCTGTTTGGTATTAATAGATTTCCAGCTGACTCAGATGCCCAGTACACAGCTTGGTTGGGGACAGCAGATGGCAGGCGATGAGGGCCAGGCCAGGTCAGTTTTTCATTTGACCCCCCCCACCCACCCATTGGTGGCCAGAGATGTCACTGGCCACATTTTGCAGAGCAAGAAACTGAGGCTCAGAGAGTTTGAGTGTCTGGCCAGGATTGCAGAGTGAGTTGGGGTTGGATGGGATGGAGTGGGAGACTGAGAAAGGTGGGTGGGCAGTTCTCCTGACCTTGGCCTACCTCCCCCGCCTCAGCTATGGAGACATGGTGCCCAGCACCATTGCTGGCAAGATTTTCGGGTCCATCTGCTCACTCAGTGGTGTCTTGGTCATTGCTCTGCCTGTACCAGTCATTGTGTCCAACTTTAGCCGCATCTACCACCAGAACCAGCGTGCTGACAAGCGCCGAGCACAGCAGGTAACTGCATCTTCCATCTTCCCCATACCCTGAGCCATCTACTCTCAGGCTTACCCACCTGACCCCTTATCTCCTCTCTCTGTAGAAGGTGCGCTTGGCAAGGATCCGGTTGGCAAAGAGTGGTACCACCAATGCCTTCCTGCAGTACAAGCAGAACGGGGGCCTTGAGGTGAGTAGAAGCCCACATTGGAGGAGGATGTGAGTGATGATGGGGGGAGGAAGGTGCCACCCTATTTCTCTGCTCCATCTACTCCAGGACAGCAGCAGTGGCGAGGACCAGGCACTATATGTCAGGAATCGTTCCGCTTTTGAGCAGCAACATCACCACTTGCTGCACTGTCTAGAGAAGACGACGGTGAGGCCTCCTGAGAGGCAGTGGGGTAGAAGGAAGGGGGTCCTTATATTATCAAGCCAGCTCCCCTCTCTGGGATGAGAGGCTCCTTATTTATTATGGAAATCACACAGGGCTTCTTGGAAGAGGCCACAACAGAGCTGAGCCTTGAA
>NW_006202232.1:407733-418910 GCF_000334495.1 Tupaia belangeri chinensis
GGGAAGGGAAGGGAAGGGAAGGGAAGGGAAGGGAAGGGAAGGGAAGGGAAAGTGATGTCCAAAAAGGAGGAAACAGGCTGAGCAAAGGCCTGGGGTGGGATTAGCTCTCACAGGGCACCCTGTGACCCTGCCTCCCTTCTACTCACAGTGCCATGAGTTCACAGATGAACTCACCTTCAGTGAGGCTCTGGGAGCTGTCTCACTGGGTGGCCGCACCAGCCGCAGTACCTCTGTGTCCTCCCAGCCAGTGGGGCCTGGCAGCCTGCTCTCTTCCTGCTGCCCCCGCAGGGCCAAGCGCCGTGCCATCCGCCTTGCCAACTCCACTGCCTCAGTTAGCCGTGGCAGCATGCAGGAGCTGGACACACTGGCAGGGCTACAGAGGAGCCCTGCCCCTCAGAGGTAAGCAGCCCTTCCACCTGTTGGCCACACCTAGGGAAACCCTGAGCTTGGACTAGAGGGTCTGAGAATTCACGACAGGTAAGTCAAGCTCAAACCTGAACTCTTCCTTGCTGGAAGCTTGGGCTTACGTTGCTTGGAACTCTTTGTTCTTCATTTGTGCTTTTGCCAAGTTTTTATTAAGTACTTACTGTATGCCAGGCACACTTTTAGGCACTTTGGGCACAGCGTTGAACAGAACAGACCGAGATCCCCATCCTGTTGGAATTTATATTCCGGTGGGATTAGACAGTTAATAAACAAACACAGATTATATAGTGTGTCAAATAGTTGTACGTGCCAAAGAGAAGATTAAATTGGGGATGGGAGATGGAAAGTGTAGGGCAAGGAAGGCTTTACTGAGGTGACACCTGAGCCAAGACCTGAAGGAGACAAGCGAGTGAGCCACACAGATAACTAGAAGAAGAGGGCCAGCCTATGGCCTGGTGGTTAAGGCAGCTGGATCCTACATGGCCGAACATGTGGTTCGAGTCCTGGACTTGGCAGCTGGAAAAACACATTGAGTGCATGTGTGTGCATCCCCAAAATCCCCAAAGGAGGGAGAGATGCAGGAGAAGGGACTGTGGCATGACCATTCCCCATGGAGGATGATTCCTTGCTTTCCTTCTCTCTCTGTGTCTGTCTGTCTGTCTGTCTGTCTCTCTCTCTCTCTCTCTCTCTCTCTCGCAAGCACACATGCCCTCTGGCAAATGGAACACAAAACAAAACAAAACTAGAGGAAGAGCTTTCTTTCAGCTCATGCAAAGGTCTGGAGGTAGAGGTGGGTGTGCTGCACATTAGACACACAGCAAGGAAGCTACAGCTGGTGGAGTAGGATTGGAAGAGAGTAGAGGGGGTAGTAGCAGGTCAAGTCAGAGGGGATGAGAACCCAAGTGTGGAAATCCTGCTGTGGACTCCCATGAGGACTTTGGCATGGTTAGGAGTAACTACAAGAAAGAATGTGTGGGCACGTGCACACTCATTATTCCCAGACACTGCTCTGAGTACTTTGTATCATTTATTATCTCATTTAGTCTCTATAACAACCCAGTAAAGTAGGAAATACTGTTATTCCTGTGCTACACATGAGAGGGAAGAGACATTCAGAGCAGTTAAGTGAGACTAGGATTTTAACTCAGGGCTCTGTGACTCCAGGGCCTTCACTCTCTACCACCATTATTGATGGTACAGGGGAAGCACTTGACACAGTGCCAGCGACCCAGTAGGAACTCAGTAAATGCCATAATTGCTGTGGCAAGGATGATGTCATCAGGATGACTTCTGAAGAGCTTTCCATCTTCCCCATCCTTGTCCCCAGCCGCTCAAGCCTCAATGCCACAGCCTTGACCTGAACTGCGACAGCCGGGACTTCGGGTCACCTTTAATCAGTACCCCCCCCCCCCCTGCCAATACCCCAGATGAAAGTCACCCTTCTTCCCCTGGCGGCGGCGGCGGCAGTGGTGGCGGCAGGACCAGCAGTACCCTCAGGAACTCCAGCCTGGGTACCCCCTGCCTCCTTCCTGAGACTGTCAAGATCTCTTCCTTGTGAGGTGTGGGCTTTCCCATTCAGAAGGCCTCCTTTATTCTTGGGGGACTCCTTTCCAAAGCCATATTTTGGGGAAGCAGAGAGGGGCAGGCCTGGGGACCCCTTCTGCCCCCACTGAGAACTATGCAATGGAGTTTCACAGAATGGCCCACCTTGTGGGGAAGGAGCCAGGGAATGGGGAACTCATCCCACCCCAGAAAATCTTCCTGATGGAGACTGGAGCACTAGGTTTCCACAGGCCCCTGGCTTCCTGCCCCAGAACTCTGGGACTGGCCTCTCTCCCCAAGCTGGCCTCCTGCATGCTCCTCCCCATGGGCCCTCCGAGGTAGGTAAAGCTTCCATCTGATATCTGAGCTCTGACCTGAGAAGGAGTGTTCCCTTTTACTGGGCTGAGGAGGTTTGGGAGTTCCAAGCAGAGAAACTTACCTCTAATCTAGTCTCTAGGAGAGGTCCTGCCCTCCACCAGGTCCAACAATTCCCGTATTCTGGAGCTTGGAATGCAACCACTGGCTTCATGGGCTGCGGCCTCAGCAGTGATCTGCCACCTGCAGGCCTTGGCCAAGGGGTCAGGCTGCCTCTCCCAACACACACACATAGCACAAACACCACTGCCCCCTTCCCTGGCTGCTGGAAATGGGTCCCTGCCACCTTGCCCTCCACTGGGCCCACAGCAAACTCTAGCAATAGCAGCTGCTGCCATGACATTATGCAAAGCCTCTGACCAGTTTGCTGCAGCATTTACATCTGCCCTGATCAGAGGGGCCACCTCTAACTACACCTCTCTTCTCTGGTTTGCTTCCTTCCTGGGTTGGGCTAGAGTCTGGACTGGCTGAGATAAGAGCCTGGCAGCTAGCAAAAGCTGAGCTGTGTTTGGAGATCAGAGGCTGATTCCATGTACTTGGGCAGGAGTCCAGAAGCATCAGGGGCTGAGACCTGGGTTGTTGCTGAAGTTGAGGAGTTGTAAGAGGCAGGAGAAACTTCTTGATCTCCTCCTCTATCATAACTCCTTTTCACATACTCCTCTCTCTTTTCCCTCTTGGTTCACCTTCCGGAATTCTGCTCACAAGCTGAAATCTGGCATCATCTCAGGTTCCCTGTCCCCGGTACTGTCCCTGTGCAGCTGGCAGTTGATAAAGATGTAATTTCCATCAGTAAATAAAACCTGAGAGGAGAGATGAGGACTGAGCACCTCCTGGCTCTGTGGGTGTGAGGGCTGGGTTGGGCTGGGGGATTGAAAATGATGATTTCAATGCCTTTTAACTAGTGGAAGGGCCGATATGGGTAAAGGTATGGGAGGCGGTTGGCTGGGGATGTCTTCTGGAAGATGAAGCTCTAGGAGATACGAAAGAAGGTGGCTTGAAAAGTCAAATCTACAGCTGGTGAAGCTGGCTAGGGGGTTCCGAGACATTTCTTCTGACAACTCTTCAGCCCCCTCATTCACAGATGGGGAAACCAAGACCCACAGCAACACAGGATTGGTTAGCAGAGACTTAAACCCAGGCTTCTTGACAGCAAACGACTCTGAATTTAACCCTAATAAAAGTATGTTTGGGGAGGTGGCATGGTGATTATGGTGCTGGACCACCCCCACATGGCCAACCTGGTTTCTGTCTCTCTCTCTCTCTCTCTGTGTGTGTGTGTGTGTGTGTGTGTGTGTGTGTGTGTGTGAGGGGGGGGGGTTAAAATGAAATGAATGAATAAATAAAATTAAATAATTTTTAAAAAAGTATCTGTTTGGTGGGACCAGCAGTTGGCATAATGGTTATGTCACTGGACTCTCATGTAGCTGACTGCAGTTTGAGTTCCAGACCTGGTGGCTGAAACTCACTCCAGGTGCATGCCAAGTGCACATGCCCTATAGCAAAAACCTCTCCAAAAAAAAAAAGTATCTGTTTGGCAAATTCTCCTTCCCTGTGGACGTCCCCACACACTCACTCTTCTGGGCTACTGGCCACATGAGGCTTATGTGTGACTGAGCTCTGAAAAAGACGGAACACTGTGCAGAGCACTGAAAAGACAGACCTTGGATTCAGGTCAACCTGTGTTTCAATCCCTGGACCAGAGAATCATTTACCTTTTCTTGCCTCAGGTTGTTAATCTGTGAACTAGTGATAATTCATTTATTCACCAAATAATTCTTTTTTAAAATATTATTTAATTTTATTATTTTTTTAAAATTTGACCACAGAGAGAAAGAGGAAGAGAGAAAGATAGAGGGAAAGTGAGAAAGCAAACCTCCAGGTCCAGGACTCAAACCCATGGTTGGCCATATGGGAGTCCAGCACCCCAACCATCATGCCACCTGAAGTCCCCAATTCTTTTTATTTTTTTAAGAGAGATTTTTGCTATAGGGCACATGTGCTCACTGGAGATACAGGGACAGAAAGTTAGAAATCACTTCCCTGTGGGGATGGCCATGTCGCAATCCCTTCTTCTCCATTTTCCTCTTGGGATTTTGGGCATGCACACACACATACCTGGTGTGAATTTTAAGTCGCCAGGTCTGGGACTCAAACTACAGTTGACTGGGAGTCCAGCGACATAACCATTATGCCATCTGCTGGTCCCCCAACTATCTCTTTTTTTTTTCTATAATTGAAATTTATTGGTTGTGTTGAGGTTCAGTACAGACATTTCAATTTGTACCCAATTCTTAACACACATACCAAAAATTTAAAAAGCCAAGTATAGTGATTCTTTTTAAGTTATTCCAGTGACATTCCAGCTTCAAATTTGTAGGCAAATTTTCCTTAAGAGGATATTAAGAACCACTGTCTTCAAATGTTGAAAGCTGTTATGTAAGTCCCACCAAATCACAATTTATTCTCATATACACTATGTACTTCAAATTTCCAATCTTTCACAGCACATTAACAAAATTATTAGGAAAACTAGACTACCACGACCAAAGATGTTACAGAGTGCGCACAATTCTGACAGGGAGAGCATCAAAGAGTAGTTTTCTTTAGGAAATAATACTACTAGAAAACATAATAGAAGTAATTAAAAACATTCAAGACACATTAAATGCATGGCTGTGACTCCAAACTGCCACTTAGTATGCTTTGTATTTAGGATATAAAAACTACCCACCCACCCCCACCTATGGAATGTTAAGCTGACATGTAAGAGAGTCAAAGCCTCCTGTAAGTCAATATCCCACTATTTTCTGGTTGTACTGAAAAATAAACAATGAGTAAATGATTTCACCTCTTAATAAAAGCATTAACACTTTAAAAAAAATGGGGGGGAACCAGCAGTTAGCGTAATGGCTATGTCGCTGGACTCCCACGTAGTCGACCGCGGTTCACATCCTGGACCCGGTGGCTTAAAACTCACGCCGGGCGCGTGTGCGTGCGTGCGTGCCCAAGATCCCTAGAGGAGAATGGAGGAGAAGGGATTGTGGCGTGACCATCCCCCCTGGGGGGTGATTTCTCGCTTTCTGTCTCTCTGTCTCTCTCTGTCTGTCTGGCAAGCGCACGCGCCCTACAGTGAAAATCTCTCCAAAAAAAAAAAAATGGGATGAGGTGGGAAGGACTCCTTAAAAATGTTTCTAGGGAACCAGCAGTTAGCGTAATGGCTATGTCGCTGGACTCCCATGTAGTCGACCGTGGTTTGAGTCCCGGACCTGGTGGCTTAAACTCACGCCAGGCGCGTGTGTGTGTGTGCCCAAGATCCCGAGAGGAGAATGGAGGAGAAGGGATTGTGGCGTGACCATCCCCCCTGGGGGGTGATTTCTTGCTTTCTGTCTCTCTGTCTGTCTCTGTCTGTCTGACGAGCGCACACACACCCTATAGCGAAAACTTCTCAAAAAAAAAGTTTCTAGAGCTACTAAAAAACTTGCATTTATCAAATAGTTGATAAAAATATTCATCTGGATTATACAAGAAGGGAGACAGGGACCACTGATAAGACATGGTATATGACATTACTCAGAGTTGACTTCTTTCTCGCCTGCTTCATCAGAGGACTCTCCTCATTTTTAGTTTCTCCATTTTCTGCAGGTAAATATTCTTTAGTGTCTCAGTTGGCCACTTCAGCCTGTTTCCCCTTTGCTCCCCTTTCTCCTTTGGTTTGCACTCTTTTGTCTGAAGATTTATCCTTCTCTGCCACCTGTTTTGGCTTCGTCTCCACTTTTGTAGGAACAGGTTTAGGCGACAACGTTGCTGACCTCCTCTTGGGCTCTTCCTTGGCCGCTCCCTCAGCTGGGCTGACCTTCTTCTTGAGTGTCTTGGCTGCAGATAGGATGCATGCTGGGTACCTGATGAGGCTGTGGTGAGCCTAGAGCCTTTGCGGAGTTGAGAGGATAAGCCCTACTGCTCCTCCCACCACCCGAGCTGCTGAAACTCGTTCCCCCCCTCAAAAAAAATAATTCATTCTTTTTTTCTTTTGAGAGTTTTTTGCTATAGGGTACGTGTGCTCACCAGAGAGACAGAGACAGACAGAAAGTGAGAAATCCCCCCCCAGGGGGGATGGCCACACCACAATCCCTTCTCCATTCTCCTCTCGGGATCTTGGGCATGCACGCACATGCGCCCGGCGTGAGTTTTAAGCCACCGGGTCCGGGACTCGAACCGCGGTCGACTATGTGGGAGTCCAGCGACATAGCCATTACGCTAACTGCTGGTTCCCCCCCCCCCAAATAATTCTTTTTTTTTTTTTTTAAGAGATTTTCATTGTAGGGCGCGTGCGCTCGCCAGACAGAGAGAGAGACATAGAGACAGAAAGCGAGAAATCACCCCCCAGGGGGCATGGCCATGCCGCAATCCCTTCTCCTCCATTCTCCTCTCGGGATCTTGGGCATGCACGCACATGCGCCCGGCGTGAGTTTTAAGCCACCGGGTCCGGGACTCGAACCGCGGTCGACTATGTGGGAGTCCAGCGACATAGCCATTACGCTAACTGCTGGTTCCCCCCCCCCAAATAATTCTTAACTGCACATCATGAGTTAGCCCTAGGGATACAAAGATGGCCAAAGTATACTTTGTGATGTACAGTGTTGAGCATGGAAGGCAGACAAGCAACTACAGTATAGTGATTAGAATTAAGACCAATGGATATAGAAGCATGTAGATAGAAGAACTTAAGTAGGCCCACATATAAAAAATGAGTTGGTAGGGCCAGCAGGTGGTGTCGTGGTTAAGGCACTGGATTCCCACAAGGCCGATATAGTTTGAGTCCTGGATCTGATGGCTTGAAAATCACACCAGGTGCATGTGCATGCATGCCAAAAATCCCGAGAGGAGAATGGAAGAGAAGGGATTGCGGTGTGGCTATCCCCCTCCTCCCCGTGGAGTGATTTCTCACCTCTCTCTCTCTGTCTCTGGCATGCACACATTCCCTGTGGCAAATACTTAAAAAAGAAAGAAAGGAAGGAAGGAAGGAAGAAAGGAAGGAAGGAAGGAAGGAAGGAAGGAAGGAAGAAAAAGAAAGAAAGAGAAAGGAAGAAAAGAATGAGTTGGAGTTAGCCAGGCAAAGTATGAAAAGGGGGGCTGAATGGCAGCACAGTGGTAACAATGCTCTACAGGGCTGGCCCACATGGGAAGGTTCTGAGTTAAAGTCTGGAGACCTCCTTGAGTATGTGGGGCATGTGCCTGCCCATGATCCAGGGTTGGCTTAAGCTGGGATGTGGCACAAAGATCTTGTTGGGAGTTCCCAAGTTCTGTCTCTCAGAAGAAACAAACTTAAAACAACAATAACAAAAGATGAAAGGATGTAAATGCTTTAGGGACTACATGTGCAGTAACCTGGAGGTTAAAGAGTGAGCTCAAAAAAGAGAGAGAGAGAACGTGAGCGCTCAGAGCCTTTGAGAAACTTGGAAGTGGTTCAATCTGGCTGGGGAGGTGTGAAACTGTGAGGAGAGTAAAGACAAAGAGGTAGGCCAGATAACAAAAGGCCTTGGAAACTACAATCTGGTTTTGAAACTTCATCCTAAGGATAATGAGGACATCTGGAGGCTTATAAGCATGAAAGCCATGATGAGGTTTGTGTTTCCAAGGGATCATTCTGACTGTGGAGAGTGGGTCATAGAGAGGAAGTCCTGGAGGGAAGCAAAGCTGTGAGGAGGCTTCTGTGAATGGTCCAGTTGGTGAGTGATGGTGGCTTGGACCAGAGTAGTAGCAGTAGGATTGGTGAGTCAAAAGATTCAGGAGGTAGAATTGGCAGGACTTGGGCGTGATAGGCATGGGGGAGTTGAGGAAGGGGGAGCAGTCAAGATAGACTTCTCGCTTGTGCAGATGGCTGGATAGAGATCACACAGAACATCAAAACAGTTAAGTGTGCAGTGCCAGGCACACGGTAAGTACTTGGACTTGGTGATTATCATGAGTTCAGTTCTAGATGTTTAGTGCTGGACAGATATATCTAGTAGGGAGTGGGATATGTGGGTCTGGAGTGAGAGATTCATAAGAAGGTTCAATGCAATGATATGCCCATGCATTTGGCACAGAGCCCTGGACACAACTGGTCCAGTTAACACGAGTCCCTTCCCATTAAGT
The DNA here is from genome assembly GCF_000334495.1 of Tupaia belangeri chinensis. NCBI lineage: Eukaryota > Metazoa > Chordata > Mammalia > Scandentia > Tupaiidae > Tupaia > Tupaia belangeri. The sequence continues at coordinate 416,212 of NW_006202232.1, forward strand.
CCTGTGAACAGAAACCACCACTAGAGTCTATGACTAGTTTATAATCATGTCTTTTCAACTAGGGTCAATGTGTGAAGGGAAAAGGTTAGGAAGCACTCAAAAAAGCATCCAAGTGTGCCCAGTAGCTCAGTGTTAAGTGCTGTGCAGAAGTAGCTGGATCCCACCTGGCCAACCAGAGGCTGAATCCAGGCCTGAGTGGCTTGAAATACATGTTGGGCTTTACCCAGAATCTTCATGGGATGGAAAACTAGAGAACAAAGGATTGTGGCATGAACAGACCCCATTTGTGGGGAAGGAGGGGTTCCCTCTCTCTCTCACCCACGTTATGGCATTAAAAAAGAAAAAAGAAAAAGAGGGACCATCAGATGGCATAATGGTTATGTCACTGGATGCTCATGTAGTAGACAGCGGTTTGAGTTCCAGACCCAGTCGCTTAAAACTCATGCTGGTTGCGCACGCCTGCCCATGATACCGAGAGGAGATGGGATTGCAGCGTGGCCATCCCCCCAGGGGGGGGTTTCCCACTTTCTCTCTCTCTGGACTCTCCACACATGCCATATAGCAAAAATCTCTCCCTCTAAAAAGAAAAAAGAAATGCTTTATGATTGGTCTTTCAGCCAACCTGTTGCAAGGCTTTGCTCTTAAGACTGGCAGTGAGGAGACCAGCAGGTGGCATGGTGGTTAAGGTGCTGGACACTCCCACATGGCCGACTGTTTTGAGTCCCAGACCTGGTGACTTGCTTTCTCACTTTCTCTCTCTCTCTCTGGTCAAATTAAAATAAATGAGGGACCAGCAGTTGGCATTAATGGTTACATCGCTGGACTCCCATGTAGTCAACTGCGGTTTGAGTTCCAGTTCCAGACCTGATGGCTTAAACTTACGCTGGGCGCGTGTGCGTTCCCAAGATCCTGACAGAACGGAGGAGAAGGGATTGCAGCGTGGCCATCCCCCCTGGGGGGTGATTTCTTGCTTTCTGTCTCTCTCTGTCTTTCTGGCGAGTGCACATGCCCTACAGCAAAAATCTCTTCAAAAAAATTAAATAAATAAATGTAAAAAAAAAAAAGAAGACTGGCAGTGAATCTTCATCTCTTTTAACATTTCTTGGTTCATGAGTTCAACTGAACCACAAAACTATTTTCTGAGGTAGTCTGGGCAGGCATCTTCATCCTGATTTTCACATATGAGTAAATTCAAGCGAGGCACAAAGACTTGCTTAAGGTCACACAGTTGGTAACGGTCTGTCTGTGCCTGGAACTGTGATCTTCCTGACTCTAAAACCTGGATGCTACTACTACACCACCATACAGACTAATTTATTGAACAGTTACTTGTTATGTGCAAGGCACTGCACCAGGTTCTTTACAAGTATTCATCTCTGATTCTCAAATTGGAATTATTATTGCCATTGTACAGAGAAGTAGAAATTGAGGATGGAATACACGTTAAATGACCTACAAAAGATCACTTAGATAATAAAGGCAGAGCGTGGATTAGGTTGTAGCACTCCAGCTACTCAAGAACAGGGATTTTACCAGTCCCATCACCAGACGCTGGCTGGTGACAAAGCAGGTTCATAAACATACACTCGACCTAAGCAAACTGTTTTAGCGTTGTGCTGCGCCTGCGCACTAGACGCAGGGGTGGGGAGGTCAACGCGAGGGCGAGAGTGCGGCAGTGCCAGAGAAGGCGTGTCTGTTTCCCAAACATTCACTGTCCCCACGGTGTATGTCTGCCCCAAGGTTGGCTTGTCTGGCTTGAGTGACGGCGTATCTTAACCAATCACTGCAGAAGTCAGACTGTTGCCAGGGTGAAGCGGCACCCGCCTCTCCAAGGGAAGGGAATTTGCAGGAGGGTGGGACCGGAACTGACGCTTCAGGGGAATGCTAGGCTCTGGGAGTGTTGATGTTTTCCAGTCAGTCCGGCTGACTGCGTTCAAGTTGGAAGCCTGGAGGGGAGGCGTTTTTATTATCGTGTGAGCGGCAGGCCACGCTGTCCTTTCGCTGTACCCACGCCTGCGAGTCAGAGTCTTGGAGAGAGAACGGGAACAGGACAAGGCCCACGAGAAAAGCTAGGAACGAAGGTGCAGACGTTCTACTGAAATCTGAGACGGAGGGCACAGGAGGGCGAGCGCTTGCCTCTGATTGGTCTGCGGGCATCGTCGAGGACCCACGTAACTGCTTCGATTGGTTGTTGTCAGCGATTGTTGTGGCGGCGACGATTTTGCCCACGTACTTCCGAACGGGAGGCGGGGTTGTGCCCGGGCGCGCGTGCGCAGCGCCCCAGGGCCCCACCCGACAGCTCAAGAACCTGCGAGGGGGCGGAGCGAAGAGGTGCTTGTTTTGGTTCTGTTTCCTTTGAAGCTGAAGGCCCAAACGGGAGAGAACGGGAACAGGACAAGGCCCACGAGAAAAGCTAGGAACGAAGGTGCAGACGTTCTACTGAAATCTGAGACGGAGGGCACAGGAGGGCGAGCGCTTGCCTCTGATTGGTCTGCGGGCATCGTCGAGGACCCACGTAACTGCTTCGATTGGTTGTTGTCAGCGATTGTTGTGGCGGCGACGATTTTGCCCACGTACTTCCGAACGGGAGGCGGGGTTGTGCCCGGGCGCGCGTGCGCAGCGCCCCAGGGCCCCACCCGACAGCTCAAGAACCTGCGAGGGGGCGGAGCGAAGAGGTGCTTGTTTTCGTTCTGTTTCCT
>NW_006202232.1:419411-421919 GCF_000334495.1 Tupaia belangeri chinensis
CCCGCGTGGCGAAGTGGCGGGTCCCCGGCCACAACAGGCTTCTCCTCCTCCTTGCGGGGGCCCTGGTGGTCCAGGCGGTGTTCCAGGGGACGCACTTGGTGCAGCAGGGGCGGGCGTGGGCGCAGCGGGCGTGGTGGTGGGCGTGGGCGGTGCTGCAGGCGTGGGCGGCTGCTGCTCAGGCCCTGGTCACAGCAAGCGGCGGCGTCAAGCTCCCGGGGTTGGCGCGGTTGGTGGGGCCAGTCCAGAGCGTGAGGAGGTCGGCGCAGGCTACAACAGTGAGGACGAGTATGAAGCGGCTGCAGCCCGTATCGAGGCTATGGACCCTGCCACCGTTGAGCAGGTAAGGGCTGGGTGGAGGGTAAAGGGTGGGTGCATATGCAGGTAGGACCCCTAGACTGAGAAAGGACTCAGGGAATTCTGTTTGACATCATCCCAAGGGACCTCTAGGTCTTTCTAAGGGACCTGACACTCTTCTCTGTGGGCAGGGGCATGACACCCGCTTTTCTCCCCAACAATAACTTGGGGTTAGAGGTCCTAGATATGGTAGGAGACTTAAAGATGGGGTCCGAGGTCTCTTTTATGCCTGTACTCGTCATCCCAGACCCTGGGACTTAATCTGGTAGAGCCAGTAGATAGTTCCTCAAGAGACACAGACAGGATAAAGCCTCTCCTGGGGGGGGGTCTCAGGTTCAGGGCTAGTATGGAGTGGGGAGTCCTCAGGTCTCTCCAAGGGACCTAAGTTTTTGTTCAGTGGCTTGAGAACTGTTTTTCTCCAGTATAAGAAGAGTCTGAGACTTCCTATCAAGGGATCTTCAAATAAAGAGATCTCAGAGATGGTGTCTGAGTATCTCCAAGGAACCTAAACACTTTGAGGAGTCTGAGACACACTGTGTATAGGACAACCCTTCCCTCTTTAGTGTAACATGGCAGAGCACATTCAGCAGGGGAACCTGAGACTCCCTCTTTTAGGGAGGAGAATCAAAGTCCTGACAGGCACACATCCCAACTCTTGAGAGGAGATCTGAGCTGTCCTGCAGGGGTCTAAGACTTTTCTCAGAGATAAGACCCTGTGCCCTCCTTGGGGACAAGGGCCAAAACCAACACCCAGGGACCAAAGACCCTACTTGGGTACATGAAATTCATTTGCTGAGTGATGGGGTCTACTTCTTATCAGTGATCTGAGACCTCCCTCCTTGGAGACAAGGATATGAACCTCTTTGAAGTTCTTAAGCTTCTAAGGAATGGGCATTTGCCCCTTAACCCTCCCCCTTCCACCAAGGGCCTGAGCCTTGAAAATGAGACTCAGCTTTGACTGCTAGGAGCTAAGATCCTCTTGCTTATGAACTGAAAATTTTAGAGACCAGGTGTCAGTCCTCTTTAGGGGCCCTATAGTCCCCTATAAAGGTCCTAGGCAAGGTGAGTCCTCAGGGACTGGTGTCTTGAGTGTTCTTGGGAGTCTGAGGACACCCCCCCCCACACACACACACACACATACACAGATGTGAGACACTTTCTATCCAATTATAAGAGACTAAAACACACATTGGGGATATGACATTCTATCTTTTTCTCTGTAACAAGGGTCCAAGCCACCCTTACTACCACCAGGGCCTGAGATTCTTGTTAGGGACACAAAATGCTTATCTTGGGAACCAGAACCCTAGACCACTTCCCAGTGCACATGAGTATTATGGGGTCCCAGAGATAATGTCTGAGACCTCCTGTGGATTTAAATCTACTTTCAAAGAAGGGCCTTAGGATCCCTCTGGCAAGGATATTTGTGCTTTCCTTCAGAGACAGTTGACCCTTACATACCCAGTGACTGTTGGGTCTTTATTCAGGGAACTTGAAGTACCCCTCAGGAACAGGGTACTCCCCCCACCAGAAATGAGCCTGAGATCCTTCCTTTGGGGCACAGCTGTAGGATCCCTGAGGAACAAGGACCTGAATCCGTCGCCCCCCCCCCCCCCCCGCAAACCCCCGAATTTGAACTTTACCTTGGTGTGTGAGGGCCTGTTCTCCATTTCAGAACCTGGGACCTGAAACTGTCCTGAGGGTACTGACAGTCACTTCACCTCAGATAAAACTTAGAGACTCCAGCTATATGGACCTTTTAGGGATACAATGGTTCCTGGATTGGGGACATGGGTCAGGTGGGATTCTGAGGAAAAGTGTCTGGGCCTTTTCCCAGAGACCTGAACTTCCCCTTGGGGACAAAAGATCTTTCACCTTAGGGACTGGGACCTAAGCTCTCCCTTGCGCATGAGATTCTCTTCCCAACACACCAGACAGTCCTTTCTCATCAGGGAAAGGGACATGAGGTCACCTTCAGTGTGACCAGAGGCTTTCCTCATTGGACAGTAGAACCTGGGTGCTCTCCAGGGTCATACAAACTCTTCACTCTGATTCCCCTCACAGCCAGGGCCAAGAAGGTTCCCCCTGCCTTTTATCAGAAGGTTGTCAGGTCCTGCGGACATGGAGCCTGAGGGCTTCCCTCTTATCTGAGAG
>NW_006202232.1:421940-430627 GCF_000334495.1 Tupaia belangeri chinensis
ACCTGGCTATACTTGCTTCCCATGTCTAGGGTCAGAAGAGTATTCTAAGTTCTGAACTGCTTTTGACAAGCTTTTCTTTTTCTTCCCAATGTCAGGGAAAGGGTTTGAGACATCCCCACTCCAGGGAAATACTCCTCCCATGTCCCTCTACCCCTTGACTCAGGTAAATCTTTCTGTACTTCACAGGGGCCGGGGCCTTGTTTTAAGCCCCCTGTAGACCTCTGTTCTGTTTTTTTTTTTTTTTTTTAAGTTTATTTCTTTCATGAGAGTGAGAGACAGAGTGAGAAACAGAGAAAGAGAAAGACAAGCAACTTCAACAGGGTCCCACACCGTGTTCCCAGCCAGCCAGGATCATGGGCACGCACACCCTGTGTTTACAGGTCGACCGGGGAACCGAACCCGTGACCTCCTACATGGATCCAGCATCGCTTGAGCAGCGCGTCACTGGTGCGCCACCGAGCCAGCCCTTAAGCCCCCTATTCTCTTTTCCTTCTCATCCATCATTACTTCTGACAGGATAAATCATCTGGACTCACAGAGTCAGGACCAAAAATTGTTTCTTCTCTTTCTGGCTGGGGTAAAGTCTCTCTTCCCCTACAGAAATAGGGAGCAATACATCCCTGTTTCCAGGGACAGAGAGGAAGAAGATCCTGGGCTGCCCTGGTAACTTGAAAAATACCTCCTCTACCTGCCCCTTGCAGTCCCTTCCTTATGCTTGTCCCTGTATGAACATGGAAGCAAAGCTCTGTTCCCTTTCCAACAACAGAAGAGATGCTTTTTATCCTTCCACTTCCTAGGACAAAGGGAGAAAGAAGGTGCTCCTCTTCTTTCAGCCTCACCTGGTCTGGCTTGGGACCTTTTGGGGTTGAAAAGAGAGGAGATTCTTCCTGCCACCCCAGTCTTGGTTCTAAACTGTCAACAGAGGCATTTGTAGCCTGGAAGCCAGTTGGATCCCTGGGGAAGAGGGGAGTCGTTGAGAGGGAGTCTGGATGGTAAGTCTGGTCCATGTTCTGACTATTTGGGCTTCCTGTTGGTCCTGATCATGTGGATGTGCCCCTGTTTCCTTTAGGAGTCTTTTTGGTTCCCTGGAATCTAGGTGGTGAGGAAGCAGTGATGTCAGGGGTTTCCTTTTCCAGTCATGGCTGCCGTGTTGAGAGTCTACCCAATGGAAAGGATGGCTTGTAACCATCCTAAACTTGGGTACCCCGCAGAACTGTTTGGGAACCCCATGGAGCTGTTCGAGAAGTGAGTGTGGATGCTGAGGTGATGGGAAGAGCTGGACCTGGCACTGTAGTCAGGGTGCCAGCATTCCTCAGTCTGTTGAGGCTTTGCTGGATGAACCCAAATAGGTTTGCCTATGCTGTCTGGGCCTGTTTCCCAGAGGTGGAACAGGTGAGATATCATTTAGCTTTGGGATTTTAGGGGATTCAGTCTCAAGTCCTCTAGGCCTGGAGGTAACAGGGGATGGTGTCTATTAAGGAGGAACTGAGCTCCTTCTCTCTTCCTCCCAGCTATCCAAGCTTGGTGGGTGGGACAAGTGGCCTATTTGGCATGAGGCTCACGGTTGATGGACAGCAAGTTCTGTGGCCAGCTGTGCTATGGTGAATAAGCTCTGTGGGATTGCCTGTCAGGGGCCCATTGGATAGCATGGAGGGGTAGAGTTGTGTATGGAAAGAGTTTGGGCTTTGGAGTCAGGCAGTCTTGAGTTCAAATCTTAGTGCCCCCTGCTTTGCTGCTTTAGGCAAACCAATTTTTCTCTCAGCTGCCTTTTTTCCCCAAAAAGTTAATCCATGCTTAGTGTTACTAATGTGAATATCTGACCTTGCCTATCTTGGTTCTTTGACTGGTTCTCCCTCTTGCCCAGGATGGACAGTTTGCTCCAGGGTCATCTTGGCTCTTTGCCAACTAAGCCCATCATTTAGCATCTAGAAACCTGCCAGTTCCTTAGGTTCTTCCTATCCTTTTTGGAGTTGGGTAGCTACCCAGTGGGGAAGCAGGAAGTGGTCTCTGCCCAGGCAACATGGAGTTGAGTCCTGTTTCGGCACTAAGCTTTTGTGTAGTCTTTGGGCATTTCCTTTTTCTGAGTCTTGTTTTCTCTATCCATGGAATGGGTAGTGGTGAGGAGGGAGTTTGGACTCAATGCTCTGAATCAAGTCGTAATCTCTTTCTTTATCTTCTCCCAACTCCCCACCCTTTATGAAAGTTCAAAGTGGGACCTGGCTTTTGTGGAGGGGTTATCTTTGGGGATATTACTATGGTATTTCAAGCAGTGTTCAGCTTCCTTCTTCCTGGCTGGTGCTATAGGCCTTTGGTTAGTTGGTTGTTGTTTTTTCTATTTTAACAGCTTTATTGAGATGTAATTCATGTACTGTGTGATTCATTGATGTAAAGTGGCTTTTAGTACATTCACAGAATAGTTCATCTATCACCATAGTCAATTTAGAACATTTTCATCACTCCAGAAAGAAATCCTCACCCCTTAGCCATCATACCCAAATTATTTCATCCCATTCCAGTCCCTGGCATCTACTAATCTGCTTTCTGTTTTGATTTATTTGTCTCTTTTGGACATTTTACATGAATAGAATCCTATAATACGTAGTCCTTTGTGACTTGGCTTCTTTTCACTCAGCAAGGCTTATCCATGTTATAGCATGTATCAGTCCGTCCATTTTATTGCTGAATAATAGGGTTGGGGGGGTTAATCTCCTTCCCTTCAGTGGCCCAGCACTAGATCAGGATCGTTCCTCTTCTTTCTCCCTCTGCCATGGAGGGCCTGTATGGGTCCTTAGAGAGCAATGTGTGGGTCCTTAGAGAGCAGTGTGTGTGTATGTGTGTGTGTGTGTGTCTGTATTTCTCATTGGATGGTTGCCTGTGTTTTTCCAGTGGAGCTGAGCCAGTGTTCCTGGGTGTGTTGGGGGAGGAGGTGGGTTTGGCACCAGGGTTGCTGGGACAGAGCTATGAGGTCCAGAATACTAAACACCTCTTGGCCCTGGGCTCTGGGAAGACATCTGTCCCCGAGCTGCCAGTGCTGCTGCCATCTTTCCTTGCCCCCTTTTCCCTTCCATGGCAGCTCATTCTTCTACAGACAGGGTTAGCATTTTCCCAGGCTGGGAGGGGGGAGTTCAGGCTCCTGGTATCTTAGTTCTAACTCCTTCCCTGGGAGAAGTGAAGGCTGTGGATCCTTACGAATGGGACCTATGCCATGGTGTCTCAGCCATGAGGCCCTAGAGTGCAGACACCAAGAAGTTCTAGGGGGGTTATATTAGTTTCCTGTGGCTGCTATGACAAATTGTCTTATTTAAAACAACAAATTCATTTTCTCAAAATTCTGGAGGCCAGAAGTTGAAAATGATTTTGCTGTGTCAAAATCAAGGTGTTGACAGGGCTGTCCTCTCTCTAGAGGCTCTAGAGGAGAATTTAGTGCTTTTCTAGCTTCTGGTGGCTACCAGCATTCCTTGGCTTCTGGCTGCATCTCTCCAGTCTGCCACTGTCCTCATATTGCCTTTTTTTTCTGTGTGTATGTATGTGTGTGTGATTTCTTCTTCTGTGTTTATCATGTGTATGTGGATGTTATTAGTTTTTCCCATAGGGCATGTGCACTTGCCTGAGAGACACAGAGAGAGAGAGAAGGAAAGTGAAAAATCACCCCCTGGGAGGGATGGCCACGCCTCAGTCTTTTCTCCTCCAGTCTCCTCTCGGGATTCTAGGGACATGTACATGCTCCTGGCATGAGCTTCAAGCTGTCTGGTCTAGGACTCAAACTGGTCAGTCCTGTGGAATCAGCACCTCAACCACCACACCATCTGCTGGCCTACGTCTCTCTCTTTTTAAAAACTTGTCAGAGGGGTGTGTGCTTGGGAGGGGAGGGAGGGTGTAAGAAAGCATCCTCTTCATGGGGCATGGTCAATGTTATCCTTTCTCCTCCATCTCTACTTCCTTTAGGGATTTTGGGCATACAGGCACATATGCCTGGTGTGTTAAGCTGCCAGGTCTGGTACTTGAACTGCACAATTTGCCATGTGGGATCCAGCCTCCTTAACCACCAGGCCACAGACCTTTGTCTTTCTGTTATAAAGACACTTGTGATTGCATTTAGGTCCCATCCCCCACACTCTTAAGATAATCTCTCCATCTCAGGATCCTTAACTTTTTTTAACAAATTATTTATTTTACTTATTATTATCATTTTTTTAAAGAATCATTTAATTTTGTTTATTATTATTATTCAATTTGAACAGAGAGAGAGAAAGAAAGGGAGAAAGCAAGCTGTCAGGTCTAGGACTTGAACCACGGTTGGCCATATGGCAGTCCAGCACATCATCTGCTGGCCTTCATTATTATTAGTTTTTAATTCATGAAAGAGAGAGACAGTGAAATAGCAAGCCGCCAGGTCCAGGACTCAAACCACGATCGGCTACGTGGGAGTCCAGCACCTTAACCACAATGCCATCCACTGGCCCCAGGATCCTTAACTTAATTACATCGGCAAGCACCATTTTTCTTTTTCTTTCTTTCCTTTTTTTTTTGGGGGGGGGGAGGTTGTTGCTATAGGGCGCGCGCGCTCGCCAAGACAGAGACAGAGAGACAGAAAGTGAGAAATCACCCCCCAGGGGCGATGACCACGCCGCAGTCCCTTCTCCTCCATTCTCCTCTTGGGATCTTGGTCACGCACGCCCACATGCCCAGCGTGAGTTTAAGCCACTGGGCCTGAGACTCAAACTGAAGTCGACTACGTGGGATTCCAGCAACATAGCTATTACATCAACTGCGGTCCCAACACCATTTTTCATATAAGGTAACATTTATGGGTTCCAGGGATTGGTGTCCAATATTTTTGGGTGACCATTATTCAGCCTACTACAGAGATGTTCTTCTATTTTTAAACAACTTTTCTTTATTCATAATAGAGCAAGAATGTGATACACTTACACACATACACATGTATACACATGAGCACCCTGCACAGGATCTGATTGTTGCCCATCCCCCTTCAGTCTTCCAGCCAGCTGGATTTGGAGCATTCATTAGAGTGCCTGGTGTGTTTCTGGCTGACTGGGCCTGAGATTCAAACCACAGTCTGACTTCTCTTGAACAGCACATTTATCTACCATTGTGCTTCGAAGTTGGTCCCACAGAGGTGTTCTTACTTCCCTTCCAGGGAAGGTAAAAGAATTCACTAAGTAGTCCCTTACTGGGCAGTTGTATAATATTTTAGTTTGCCCACTATCCCTATTATTGGGAGACTTGTTATCCTCATTTCATGGATTTGGAAACTGGCTCACTGCATTTCACTACAGTGGCTAATAATTGGTGGGGCTGGATCGGAACCCAAGTCAGTTGATTTTTACTACCTTCTCTGACCTCTCGAGCTTTTAGACTAGTAGCTTGCAGAGTCTTGGCTCAGGTCTTGGGATACTCAGGTGTCAGTGAGCTTTGCTCCTCCCTTCTGTGGAGGCTCAGCCATGTGTAGGAACTCTGCCCCAGGCCCAGCAGTGGACTTGGAAAGGTTCAGAGCTTGGACTTGATTTCCACGGGCCAGGGTAGTGGTGTAGCTTAAACTTTTCTATGACTGAACTATCTTCTACCCACATTCTCACTAGCCCTTAACATTTTCTCTCCAAAGGGAAGGAGAGAAGGGCCAGGGCCTAAGCTCTTCAGGTTGTTGGTGGCAAAGCCATTTGGTAACAGGTGGTCTGGCCTCTAGATCTATCCCTAGATGCCTGTCTGGCTGCCTCAGGACCCAAACCCTGCTTGTGCAAAAAGTCTACTCAGGCCTCTTTTATTTTTAGGAACAAATCATGATTTTCCCAGGATGGGCTGCCAGGTATATCGCCATGCTGTGACTCATGGGGCCACCCCTGTTTGTTTTGATACTAGGCTTTGCTGGTGCCTAAACCCCAACTCCCTTTACTTTTATAAAAAGATAATGTTTTGGGGACCAGCAGTTAGCATAATGGCTATGTCGCTGAACTCCCATGTAGTCGACCATGGTTTGAGTCCTGGACCTGGTGGCTTAAACTCACGCCAGGCACGTGTGCATGTGTGCCCAAGATCCCGAGAAGAGAATGGAGGAGAAGGGATTGTGGTGTGGCCATCCTCCCTGGGGGGTGATTTCTGACTTTCTCTCTGTCTGTCTGTCTTTCTGGCCAGTGCACACGCCCTATAGCAAAAGAAAACCTCTCCAACAACAACAACAAAAAAACAACAAAAGATAATGCTTTTACCACCAGGGTTATGGTAAGGAGAATTAAATGAGATCACCCTAATATCTGGCACCTGGTGAGTTCATCTTTCTTCCTGGCTCTTCTCTGCTTACCTGACAGGTCCTACCCAAGACTTCAGCTCTTACTGAACTCATTCCTGGGCTCTGCTTACGGCAGAGGTGATTTCATTACTCATCCAATTAACAAGCATTTCTGGAGGTCCTGATGGTTTAATCCTTTGCTCAGGTGGCACCTCCTCTTAGGTACCAGGGTGCAGTCCCTTCCTGTTTCACAACATCCAATACTCACCTCTTTCATGGTCCTTCTCACTGTATGTGGTTGTTGCCTATTTCTTTGCCCCTCCCTTACCAATTTGTGAGTTTATCGAGGTTAGAGGCCAAATCTGATTCATTTCTCTGTCATTGCCTGGCCCAGGATCTGATTCAGTAGCTGCCTGATAAATCTTTGCTGAGTGAGTTAGTAGGAGCCCCTCTCCTTTTTGATCTCCCTTTCTTGCTTCTATATTTTCCCTCCTTCCACACTTGAGGGCAGGAGGTTGCTGTGTTCCCTTCTGTCTGGTCTGGGGTTGCAGTTATAGCTGTGGTTTCCCTAGAGACCCCTGCCTGAAGCAGGCCTCAAGTTTCTGGGAGATGACTGGACTTGGGGTAGTGATGGACTTGGGGGTAACTAGCTGGAGTGTGCTAGGCCCCAGCCTCTGAGGCAGGAGGGGGCGCTAGACCACTGGAATGTTGTGTACAAACGAGTCTTCATGCTGCCCATGGAAGCCCATTAAGAGCTTCCAAGTGTCTGTGTCATCTTTGGAAATCTAGGCACACTTTCTCAGGGTGTGGGCCCTGATGGTGGAGGCAGGCTGGCTGTTTTCTTGTTACCCCCCCATTTATCCTCTCCTGTCTAGCTTCTCATCTAGGAAGGCCTTCTGTAGGCCTCTGAGTTGTACATAATCTCTGATTGTGCTGGTCTCTGCCTTCTGGTATTGGTGACTACCTCACTAATGTATGGTATGTTGTTTACAAAGTCTCTTCTGGTGCCGAAACTCCTCAGAGTCTCTTGACAGCTTTGTCAGATAGATGAGGGATAACCCATTTGATAGGAATCTGAGGCTTGCTGAATTTAGGCAGTTTACTGAAGATCAGGCAGTAGTGAGGGACAGAGCTAGAGTTGGAACCCAGAGCTCTCAGCCTCAGACCTTGTGCTTCCTACTTTGCAAGAGACTGTTCTCCCTTGTTTTTGGGGGTCATGGGTCCCACCAGTTGCCTAAGCTGAAAATACGGCCTTGCAGGGAGGTGGGTCCCTCTGTTAGTATTAGCCCAGATCCTATAAATCCTGGGCCTGGTGGTGTCCCCAGTGAGCAGGCTTGGGATCCTATGGTTTCCCATCCTTGCTGGTGAGTCAGGCTGACTGCTTCTGGTGGACAGCAGAGGGCGCAAGGGGCCTGGGAAAGGTGTGCTGCTTCTGGTTTGTTTTAAAATAGAAAATATGTTTTAAGTGGTACGTGGTTATTATTTTAAAAGAAAAAAATCTGAAGATATGCATTTGTACAGGTTCGCCACCTGTACCTTGAGGGTCAGGTGTCCTTTGGAATTTGGAAGAATTTCAGTTTAGAAAAGTCATCTGGAGCGGATCCTTCATGTTATGTAACAACCTCCAGGGAGGTGGGGGCAGCACCTTGTGAACATGAGTGCTTCTGTGTTGAAATGTTTGAATATTCACCTTCAAGTGGGATAGATGGATACTTGGCAATTCCTGTCAGGTTATAATGTTAAATGAGTTAGATAAAGACTTTTAATTTTCAGAGATTTTTTTTGGGTTTTGGAATTTTGGATGAGGGATTGTATATCTTTATAAAGAAGGAAGGTGAAGTAGAATCACCTGGAAAACTAACCGTTAGGGATAATATTTTGTTGTGTAGCTTTCCCAATTTTGTATGTGTATGTGTTTATGTACATACATATGTATATGTGTGTGTGTGTGAACATACACATGTATCTGTTGAATGTATTCAGTCGTAAATGAGATTATCCTTTGCACATTTTTTGTCTTGTGCATTGTAGCTTGGAATTGCCTAGTGTGGAGTCCAGGATCTAGGCTTTTGCCAACACTCCCTCTTCAACATCTCCCCTGGGAAGAAATCCTTGAAGTAGAGCCACATTCTCCACCCAAGCACTTGCTGGGTCAGGGCCAGGCTCTGCAAGATCAGCAAGAATCAGGAGCCAGATGAGTCTCTCTTCTCAGAATGCCTGAGGCCCCTCAAGGAACAAATCTTATGCTCACCTAACAACTAATTCCTTAAAAGAAAGGGTCTTCTCCTGCCTCATGTGCACAGGGTGATCAAGGAGGGCCAAGAACTTTACCTTTCCTATTGTCCTCTCTTCCAGTCCTCTGGGCCCCTCGGGAGCTTGAGGGCAGGCCCTGGGAGGGGGTCCAGGCCTTCTCTGTTGCTGACCCCATCTCTTCCCTTCA
>NW_006202232.1:430658-432840 GCF_000334495.1 Tupaia belangeri chinensis
GCACTGGTTTGAAAAGGCTCTACGAGACAAGAAGGGCTTCATCATCAAGCAGATGAAGGAGGACGGTGCCTGTCTTTTCCGGGCTGTAGGTGAGTCTCTGCCTCAGCCCACAAGGGCCTAGGGCTGCTCCTGAGCTGGGTCCCAGTCATCAGGAAGAGCCCCTGAGGCAGGGTTGAGACAGAGTTAGTTAATCTTTTAGGGACTCCAGGCCACAGGCTCAAGTTAATATCTGGCCTCTAGCCTTAGATCATGAGAGTGTGTTGGTGTGAGCATCCTGTAGCCTTAGATCATGAGAGTGTGTTGGTGTGAGCATCCTGATAACCACAGTAATAGGATAAAGAATTAGTTACACAATTGCTCTGCTGGGCACTATGGGAAACCCTTTTAATTCTCCCTCTAGTACACTTGTTTCCATTTTTCAGATGGCAAAATTGGCTTAGAGATGGGGAGTGACTTTCCCAGGGTCAGATTGTTGGAAAAGGTTGAATATCCCTTATCCAAAATGCTTCGGACAAGAAGTGTTCCATATTTCAGGGTTTTTTTCAAATTTTTCAAATTTGGAATATTTGCATATTGGGAGTGGGACCCAGTTCATAATAGAAAACTCAATTATGTTTTATATTTACTTTATATACATAGTATGCAGGTAATTTTATACAGTATTTCTGTACTGCAGTATTTTAACTATAACGTGTCAAGAAGTCAGATGTGGAATTTTCCACTTGTGGCATCATGTTCACACTCAAAAAGTTTTAGATTTTGGAGCATTTCAGATTTTTGGATTAGGAATGTTCAACCTGCATGTGGTAGAGATGGGATTCAGAGTCTGAGTTAGATTGGTTTGAGACCCCTGCTTTTTAGATAATTTTTTAAAATTTAACTTTATTCATTCATTCATTTCCATTTGACCAGAGAGGGAGTGAGTGAGTGAGAGAGAGAGAGAGTAAGCAAGCTGCCAGGTGTGGGACTCAAACTGCAGTCAGCCATGTGGGAGTCTAGCACTCTTAACCACCATGCCACCTGCCGGCCCCTAAGACCCGCTGCTTTTAACTCTTAACTGTAGCACACTGGACACCTGGGTTCGCACACAGACCCTATCTTTTATGTTTTGGGTCTTTGTTCCTCTATCTGAGTGGGGGGGTGTCAAACTAGATCTTTACAAATTTCTTCTATCAAATAATTTTTTTTAAATCAAGTTTATTTGTGTCTTCTGAGAGAGGGAGAGAGAGACAGAGCACACTCAGACTGGTTCTTTTTTTTTTTTTTGGAGAGGTTTTTTGCTATAGGGCGCGTGCGCTCGCCAGACAGAGAGAGACGTAGAGACAGAAAGTGAGAAATCACCCCCCAGGGGGGATGGTCACGCCGCAATCCCTTCTCCTCCATTCTCCTCTCGGGATCTTGGGCACGCACGCACACGCGCCCGGCGTGAGTTTTAAGCCACTGGGTCCAGGACACGAACTGCGGTCGACTACGTGGGAATCCAGCGACATAGCCATTACGCTAACTGCTGGTTCCCAATCAAATAATTTTTTTAATTGCCAAAGGGCATATGTGCTTGCCCCAGAGTGAGAGAGAGAAAGAAAACACCCCGTTAATGGGGCATGGTCATACCATAGTTCCTTCTCTGTCCAGGTTTGGGGCACTCAGGACCAGCAGGCAGTATGGTGGTTAAGGTGCTGTATTTCTTCATGGCCAACTGTGGTTCAGTTCCTGGACCTGGCAGTTTGAAAATCAAACTGGGTGTGTGTGTATGCATGCCCAGAATCCTGAAAGAATGGTGGAGAAAGGATTGTGGTATGGCCATCCACCCCTGGGGGGGGGATGATTTCTCACTTTTTCCCTGTCTCTCTTCAGTGAACAAATGTGCACTATAGCAAAAACCTTAAGAAAAAAATTTGGGGCACTCACATGTGCCTAACATGTTTTTCAAGCTGCTGGGACTGGGATTTGAACTGCAGTCAGCCATGTGGCATCTGGCTCCTTTAACTACAAGGCTACAGGGCTGGCCCCAAATAATTTTTTTGTTGTTGTTGAGAGATTTTTGCTATAGGACACATGCTTTCACCAGAGAGACAGAAAGCAAAAAATCACCTCATGGGGGGAGGGCCATGCCACAATCCCTTATCTAGTCTCCTCTAGGGATTTTGGGCATGCATACACACGTGCCCGGCGTGAGTTTCAA
>NW_006202232.1:433090-437695 GCF_000334495.1 Tupaia belangeri chinensis
GTGGAGAGGGGATTGTGGTGTGGCCGTCCTCTCTGGGGGGTGATTTCTTGTTTTCTGTCTCTTTGTCTCTCCAGTAAGTGAATGCACCTTAGTAAAAAAAAAAAACCCTCTAAAAATAATAAAGTAAAAAAATAAAGTTTATTGTTACAGGGCACATGCACTTGCCAGAGAGAGAGGGGGAACATGAGAAATCTTTCCTCAGGGGATGGCTATGCCTCAGTCTCTTCTGCTATTCTCCTCTCAGAATTTTGGGCACACATGCACAGTGTGATTTTGCCTCCAGGACTGGGACTTGAACCACAAAATTGGCCATGTGAGATCTAGCCACCTTAACCTCCATGCTACCTGCTGGCCATAATTTTTTTTTAACTTACACAAAAGTAGAGAAAACAGTAAACCTTCATGTACCCATTGTCCAGCTTCAAAATAGTCATCCACACATAGCCAGCCTTTGTATCATCACTACTTCACAGATCCTCCTGAAACAAGTTTTTTTTTGGTAGAGGTTTTTGCCTTAGGGCATGTGTGCTTGCTAGAGAGAGAGAGAGAGAGAGAGACAATGAGAAGGAAAGTGAGAAATTACCCCCCAGGGAGGATGACCACGCCGCAGTCCCTTCTCCTCCATTCTCCTCCTTTCTCTTCCTGGAAGTTTAGACACACGCACACACACACACCTGGCATGAGATTCAAGCCACCAGATCTGGGACTCGAACTGCAGTCAGCCATGTGGGAGTCTAGCAGTGTAACAGCTATGCCATCTGCTGCTCCCTTCCTCCCTTTTATTTTAGCTTTTGTTACAGGACACGTGGACTCACCAGAGACAGAAAGAGAAAGTGAGAAATCACTCCCTAGGGAGGATGGCCATGCTGCTGTCCCTCCTTTTCCATTCCTCTCTTGGGATTTTGGGCATGCACACACTTGCCCAGAATGATTTTCAAGCCATAGGGTCCAGGATTCAAACCACGCAGTCACTCGTTGTGGGATCCAGCTGCCTTAATCTCTGCACCACTTGCTGGCCCTTGAAATAAGTATTTTTTTAAAAAGAATTATTTATTTATTATTTTTTATTTGATCAGAGACAGTGATAATGAAAAAACAAGTCTCCAGGTCCAGGACTCAAATTGTGGTCAGCCACATAAGAATCCAGTGTCTTGGGACCAGCAGTTAACGTAACAGCTATGTCGCTGGACTCCCATGTGTTCCACCGCAGTTCGCATCCTGGACCTGGTGGCTTAAAACTCAAGCCAGGCACGTGTGCGTGCGTGCCCAAGATCCCGAGAGGAGAACGGAGGAGAAGGGATTGTGGCGTGGCCATCCCCCCTGGGGGGTGATTTCTTGCTTTCTGTCTCTCTGTCTGTCTCTGTCTGTCTGGCGAGTGCATGTGCCCTGTAGCAAAAACCTCTCAAAACAAAAACAAAACAAAACAAAACAAACAGAAAAAAAAGTTAACCACCAGACAATCTGCTGGCCCCCTGAAACAAGTTTTTTTTTAAGAATTATTTTATTTATTTATTTATTTATTTAAATTTAACCAGAGAGAGAGAAAATGAGACAGCAAGCTGCCAGGTCTGGGACTTGGACCGTGGTCAACCATGTAGGAGTCCAGCTCCCTTAACCACCACACCACCTGCTGGCCCCAAAACAAGTATTTTTAATGCAAAACCCCAACTTCAGTTTCTATATGTTTCTCTGATAGATAAAATTTCTAATATAATCAAAATGTGGTTGTCACACCTTACAAAACTAGTAATTCCTTAATCTCATCTGCTGTCTAGTCTGAGCTAGATTACTGAGGCCCATCTCACTGAATTGTGGCCCAATAAGTCATGAGGTCCCCTGCTAGTGTGGAGAAGCTAGGAGAATGACCCTGAGAGATTCTCCCTTTGGGCTCTGATATCTGCCAAAGAAACGTGCCCTCTAGGGACCAGTGGATGGCGAAATGGTTGCATCGCTGGACTCCATATAGTCGACTGTGGTTTGAGGCCAGGAACTTGCAGCTTAAAACTCAAGCCAGGAGCATGTGTGTTTGTGCCCAAAATCCTGAGAGGAGATTGGAGGAGAAGGGAATTTCAGCATGGCTATTCCACCAGGGGGTGATTTCTTGCTTTCTGTCTTTCTTTTCTCTCTGTCTCTCCAGCAAGCGCATGCACTCTGTAGTAAAATTCTTTCTTAAAAAAAACCAAAAAGGTGCCCTCTAGCAAGAGCTTTGAGCTAGGAGTCAGAAGACATATCTTCTAGTTCTGTGTCCGATTTAATTGGTCAACCTCAGCCTCCATTTTCCCATGTGTGAAAAGGTGTTGATTCTCAAGGGCTCCTTGAGTTTCTTCTGGGTCTGTTATTCTCTTACTTTCTGTGTACTCCTGTGTCTTCTGGTGGGCTTGAGTGGAGTGGTTCAGACTATTGTCTGTGCCACTGATTCTCTTTGTAACCTGTAGTAAGCATCTCTCTTTCCTGAGCCTGTTTTTTAAATAATCATTTTATTTAACTTTATTTATTTAATTTGGCCAGGGAGGGATAGAAGGGAGAGAGAGAGAGAAAGCGAGAAAGAAAACTGCTCAGTCCAGGACCCAAACTGTGGTTGGCCTTGTGAGAATCTAGCACCCTTAGCCACCGGCCATCTGTTGTCCCTCCGAGCCTGTTTTTTGACCTGTAAAATGAGGCTAAAAGAGCCTAGTATTTTTTCTCTCTCTCTCTTTTTTTTCTTCCGTAAGGGCATGTGCACTTGACAGAGTGGGAGACAGAAGCAGAGTTAGAAATTGCTGCACCACCAATTCCCTCTCCATGTTCTTCCTGGGATTTTTGGGACTTCATACACATACCTGGAGTTATTCTTTTTTTTTGAGAGAGAGATTTTTGCTACAGAGCTTGTGTGCTCACCAGAAAGAGACAAAAAGCAAGAAATGACCCCCCCCAGAGGGATGGCCACTCTGCAATCCCTTCTCCATTCTCCTCTTGGGATTTTGGGCATGCACATACTCGCGCCTGGCATGAGTTTAAGCCACCTGGTTCTGGACGAATTATGATCGACTATGTGAGAATGCAGCACCATAAGCATGCCATCTGCTGGTCCCAACTGGCGTGGTTCTCAGACCACCGGGTCTGGGACTCAAACCATGGTTGGCCATGTGGGAATCCAGTGCCTTAACCACCACGCCACCTGCTGGCCCCAGAGCCGTGTGTGTGTGTGCGTGTGTGGGTGTGTGTGTGTGTGTGTGTGTGTGTGTGTGTGTGTGTGTGTGTGTGTAATTTTTTTTTAATTTTACCAGAAGGCATGTATGTGTGGTTTTCAGAGGAAGACAAAGAGAAAGAATTCCTATAGTAGGACATGATCACCCCATAATCATCCCCTCCCTCCATCTCTCCTTTCTGTTGGGATCTCAAGCATGCATGGACATGTGCCTGATATGTCTCTCAAGCTTCTGCAGCCAGTATTTGAATCACACAGTCAGCTATGTAGGATCTAGTTCCCTCAACCACCAAGTCATATGGTGGACCCAGAGACCAGTATTATAGCAATTGAATGAGGTTACTTTGGTAAATCCCTCTGACACATGCTCTCATGGAATGGTAGCATTGGTAAAGATAAGATGCTGTCCTTAGTGGTACCTCCGAGTCACAAATGTCTGTGGAATGAGTGAAAGTCGGGGGGACCAGCAGATGGTGTAATGGTTATGTTGCCGGACTCTCACATAGTCTATTTATATTTGAGTCCCAGACCCAGCAGCTTAAAACTCAGGCTGGGCATGTGTCCATGCTTACCAAAAATCCTGAGAGGAGAGGATGAGAGAGAAGGGATTGCAATGTGGCCATCCCCCCTGGGGGGGGGGTTTCTTGCTTTCTGTCTCTCTTTCTCTTTCTGGTGAATACATACACCTTATAGCAAAAGCTTTTATTAAAAAATAAAAAAAAACAGGTGGGGTGAGTAGCCACCTCCCCATTACCAAGCAGTAGAAGTCCAGGCAGTAGACTCTGTTGGACTGGGGGAAATTTTAGCTCTGCTAGCTCTGCTACCCCACCAACTTAAGTTTATGTTTTCCCAGGGATGTTTTATAGAGAAAGAACTATTCTTGGAGGCATCTTGGATAAAAGGAAGGTAGAGACAGAATAGGTAGGGGCCTGTTAGGTGGTAGGCCCTGTGTTGAGACCTAAGGCTGGATATGAGGTGAGCAGGACTGCTGGTAGTCTTCAGGTCAGAGAACATCTTAGGTGGCCATTGAGGAAGACCTTGGGGCTAACGAGGACCTGGCTTGTGCAGTAACCTGTATCAAGAGCGTATATCTATCTAGCTATTGTGCCCAAACTCCCCCAACCCTTCCCCCAGCTGGGCCTTCCAGTAAGGGGCCCAAGCTTACAGGAAGAGCTGACCACGGCAAGTTGAAGGCCTTTCCTTATCAGCACTATGGCAACACATTTCCCCTGACTGGGCTGCCCTCGGCTTTTCTCTGTAAAACCTCAGAAGTCCCCAGAAGTACGTGGCCCCTGGTCTCTAGGCTTCATCTGGAGGTTTCCCTGGTGCAGAGTGCACAATGCATATACCTGGGAAGGGGACTTTGCCCCTAGGCTTTCACCTGCCCCCCCCCCCGCCCCCGCCCTCAGCCTCGTCAC
>NW_006202232.1:437741-450906 GCF_000334495.1 Tupaia belangeri chinensis
GCCCGCAGGCTCTCACTTCCTGCCATGCATTAAATATTGGAAAGAGCACGTAACTGAGAGTTAGAGTTGGAGTTCTTGGCAGGATGGTGGGAGGAGGGCACTCTGTCATTTCCTTGATCCCTAATGTGTGTGAGACATTCGTTTGGTGTTTCAGGTTCATTTGAAAATTTTGGATAATTATCCCTTGAGACAAATGAGAAGATTGAGGCTCAGAAAAGGAAATGAAATGCTCAGGGGGCATTAGTGGCAGAGCTGGCATGGAAACTCAGGTATCCAAAGGAAACATTCATTCTATGATCCTAGGAGCCCTAGCTTCTGAGCTTGGTTGTGTTCCTTGACCTCTGGGCATTACCACCTCTAGCGAGAGAAGCCCCCTATTTTTGGGGGATCCTGAGGCAGGTGGCTTTCTGTCCTGTGTTTTTGCCTGTGAGATCTGGGTGTACCTGTGCCTGTGTGAACCAGTATCCACTGCTTATACCCAGTTCTCCTACCACCTCCTACTGGGAAACCCTTGAGCATCAGCGAAAGCTTGGGTGGAGTGGCGGTAGGAACCTGAGTCTCAGGGATATCCTGTGGCTCACCCTGTCCCTGCTGTGCTGAGATAACCTCCTCCTGGAAACATGAGTCTGCATCTCTCCTGCCCTCCCTCTCTTCATGTGGCTTTGACTCAGCAGAAACCTCTGACCCTGGCCAAGGCCCTGATGATGCTAGCCTCTGTGGGCAAAGTGGAGGCCACACAGGCATGTCTGCATAGACCGATGGGGCATGGCTGAGGCTGTGCGTGTTGTGGCAATCAGGCCCAGAAAGGTTAGCCAGAACTCCTCTGAGCCTTCAGTCTTGGAATGTGGATGGATAGTCAGCACTGGGAGGGATGGATCTTAGATCAGCTTTGACTGTTTTCTTTCTTTTTTTTTTTTTTTGGAGAGCTTTTTGCTATAGGACACGTGTGCTTGCCAGACAGACAGAGAGACAGAAAGCAAGAAGTCACCCCCCAGGGAGGATGGCCACGCTGCAATCCCTTCTCCGCCATTCTCCTCTCGGGATCTTGGGCATGCACGCACATGCGCCCGACGTGAGTTTAAGCCACAAGGTCCGGGACTCGAACCACGGTCGACTACATGGGAGTCCAACAACATAGCCATTATGCTAACTGCTGGCCCCCAGTTTTGACTGTTTTATAAATGAGGAAACTGAGGCCTTAAGAGAAAGCCAGGACCTGGGGCCAGCAGGTGGCCTGGTGGATAGAGGCACTGGATTCCCACATGGCCAACTGCTATTTGAGTCCTGGACCTGGCAGCTTGCTTTCTCCCTCTCTCCCTCTCTTTCTCTCTGTCTCTCTCTGGTCAAATTTAAATAAAAATTAACTAACTAACTAAATTTTTTTTTTTGAAAAAGAGAGAAAGCCATGATCTTACCCGATTTAGGCCAGGTCACACAGCCAGTGTTAGAATATTGATGTTTAAGGCTGAACCAGGCCACAGAAGAAGATCCCTATGGACTGTTTCCTATACACTGGTTTCCTTTGGCCTCTCTGCCCTGCTTCCTACAGTCATCTTTGCCATGGGATTTTTCTTTTTCTTTTTCTTTTCTTTTCTTTTCTTTTTTTTTTTTTTTTTTTTTTTTTTTTTTTTTTTTGCTAGAGGGCATGTGTGCTTGCCAGACAGATAGACAAAGGAACAAGAGAAATCACTTCCAAGTGGCCATGGTCTCATGTCAGTCCCTTCTCCTTCTCTTCCCTCCTTTTAGAATTTTGGGCATACGCATGCACCTGGTGTGTGTTTCTTTTTCTTTCTTTTTTTTAAAGAATTATTTTCTTTAACATTTATTTATTTACTTACTTTTTTTTTTTGAGAGAGAGGTTTTTTTACTATAGGGCGCGTGTGCTCGCCAGACAGAGAGACAGACAGAAAGTGAAAAATCACCCCCCAGGGGGGATGGCCACGCCGCAATCCCTTCTCCTCCATTCTCCTCTTGGGATCTTGGGCACGCACGCACATGCGCCCGGCGTGGGTTTTAAGCCAACAGGTCCGGGACACGAACCGTGGTCGACTACGTGCGAGTCCAGCGACATAGCCATTACACTAACTGCTGGTTCCCACTTATTTTTTAATTTGACCAGAGAGGGACAATGAGAGAGAGGGAGGGAGAGAAAGAAAGCAAGTTGCCAGGTACGGTACTTGAACTGTGGTTGGCCATGTGGAAGTCCAACACCCTTAACTACCACGCCACCTGCCAGCCCCACACCTGGTGTGATTCTAAAGCCACTGGGTCCACAAATTGTGTGGTTGGCCACGTAGGATCTGGCTGCCTTAACTACCAGAGCATGGAACCAGGCCAGCCATGGGAATCTTTGAGCAGAGGAGCAGGCATCTCAGGGACCAGGCCATCTAGTTCTGTCTTCCACACTAATGGAGTGATTTGGGGTCATAGACCAGGTCATACCACAGCTGCCTGACAGGCAGGAGAGATCGTTTTCCTGAACTCTCCTCAGTGGGGCCCAGGTTCCCAGTGGACCAGGAGGGTGGTGGGGAACAGACCAAGTCTCTGTCTTGCTATGTTTGTGTGTGTACGTATATCTATGTGGTTTGTTTTTAGGTTCCCTACAGTCACATCACTTCCTTTTCTGTCCTTAGCGGAACTGGTTGTAGCTCTTCTAGCAGGTAGCGGTATCCTGGGGATGAGGCAGTTTCTAGGTGCCTATAAAACAATAGGCAGGACCCTCTAACCCTTTTAGACTAGGCCCTCTTGTCTTTTCAACATAACTCTGGGTAAATATTGGTTACATTTTGGGGGAAGTGGAGGAAGTGGAAGGACTTTTCCCAGGTAGCAGAGGAAAGGGGCTGAAGCAAGACCATTAGAGCTCCCTCTCCCAGCTAAGGCTAGGAAGTAGATGGAAAATTGGGCCTCAGTTTGTACAGTCTCCCATCTTGTCCAACCTTCAGTCTTTGCTGGTGGCAAGAGCATCTGATTGTTTAATGTGATAGTTTTATGTTGTGAGTTTATTGTATGGATCTTCGGCCTCAGGAAACATTTTTGGCAGTCTCTGGTGGCTGTATATGTGTGCACATGTACATTTCTATGCTGGTGTCTCTCTATGCTCAGAGAAAAGAAAGAAGTAGGTTATATGTAAGGGATAAGATTCAAGCTGACCTCTGTGGTACTAGGAAGGGGTATAGCCCTGATATTTGTAACCTCTGCCCACTGCCAGGTCTTTCCTGGGTTCCAGGAAAGGAACTCAGGTTCCTGAGTTCTGCTTGTGCTGGTGGAGAAACAGGCAAATAGGATCAGGCACGGCCCCAGGGAGTAAGTTGGCTGAAGTGATAGCTGGATTGGGATGGGGGCTGATAACGTCCCCTGGGGCTAGCAGTTACTCCTTGAGAGCCTGGCCTCACCTTCGCCATCCCACCCAAATGTGTGATCTTGGGTCTTTATCCATATCCCTCCTGGGTAAAGTAGGAGTTTTTGGGGTGAGGATTGAGTTGGAGTGTGAAAGTCTTCAGCAGAACCAATTATAGTATTGTGCCAAGGCTTCTGAGCCCTATTTGGGATGGGACCAGAGGTAGGGTAGTGGGGGACCCCCTTCCAGCCGGACTCTGGGAGGGGAGTACAGGTGCAGGTTGCCCACAAGTGCAACGTCAGCAAAATAAGGTGTTTCAGTTTCCATCAAAACAAGTTTGCTGAATTCCCATACCTCTGAAAGTCCATTGGGCTCTTTCCAACCTTGTCCTCCTCAGCAAGGAAGTCCAGTCTGGTCCCTGGTCCCACGTGCCAGCCTTCCGGGAGGAGGAGGGCTTTTGGAAGGACGAAAGCGAGCTAGGATAGTCAGAAAAGCTAATCTTTGTTGATTACTTCCTGTGTTCTGAATCCTCTGCTGATTGCTTTTCCTGCCTTTTATGAAGAAGTCTTTGAAGAAATCTTTCTACTACTTCCCATGATGGCGAGATACTATTGTTATTTCCTTGATTCAGAGATGCGTATTTTCTTCCACAATAAAGATTGCAAAATTCAAGTATATCTTATATCCAATGTGCCCACCCCACCCCACCCCGCAAAAAAAGCCGTCATTACAGGGCTGGCAGGTGGTGTGGTGGTTGGGGGTACTGGACTTCCACATAGGCAACCACGGTTCGAGTCCCAGACCTGGCAGCTTGCTTTCTCATTTTTCCTCTCTCTCTCTCTCTCTCTCTCTCTCTCTCTCTCTCTCTTTCTCTGTCCCTCTCTGGTCAAATTTAAAATAAGTTAATAAATAAATAAAGTTAAATAAGTACTTTTTAAAAAAGCAATTATTAAATATACATTCTACCAGGACCAGCAGATGGCGTAATGGTTATGTCGCTGCACTCCCATGTAATCAACTGTGGTTTGAGTTCTGGACTTGGTGGCTTAAAACTCATGCCGGATGCGCACGTGCACAAAATCCCAACAGGAGAATGGAGGAGAAGGGATTGTGGTGTGGTCACCCCCTGCACAGGCGATTTGTTGATTTCTGTCTCTCTCTCGCTCTCTCCGGAGAGCACATGCACCCTGTAGCAAAAAATCTCTCTTAAAAAATACTGGGACAAGGGACCAGCAGTTAGCGTAATGGCTATGTCGCTGGACTCTCATGTAGTAGACCATGGTTCAAGTCCCGGACCCGGTGGCTTAAACTCACGCCGGGTGTGTGTGCGTGCATGCCCAAGATCCCAAGAGGAGAATGGAGGAGAAGGGATTGTGGTGTGGTCACCCCCTGCACAGGCGATTTGTTGATTTCTGTCTCTCTCTCGCTCTCTCCGGAGAGCACATGCACCCTGTAGCAAAAAATCTCTCTTAAAAAATACTGGGACAAAAAAACCCATATTGTACCATATCACCTATACCTATGGTATGATTCAGGAGAGGTGATATTTTATATCTTACAGAGAAGTAGAGAAGTGTCAGTCATAACTTGTGCTATTTGAAGATCCTGTTTTGTGAAGACTGTTGTTAATTTGGTATTAATCTGTTGCTGAAGTTTTGAACTAGGAGTACAGACCTTTGGATTGAGTCAAGATGGAGAGCTAGTCCTTCTTGCCAGAAGGAGGAGAGCCTAGGCTCTGCATTCAGGGCTTTTCTCTGGAGGAAGTGCTACAGAAATGAGGAAGGCCTTATTAATACTTGGTTCCGGCAGCATGCTGGCTGACTCACGGGTAGCTAGCAATGTGAGGGAGTGATTGTCCTCATGACAAGTGTTGCTCCTGTTGCCTAAGCACCTACTCAGGTGCTTGGTAGACTTTTTCCCTGTAGTCTTTTTTTTTTTTTTTTTTAGAGTTTTTCTATTGGTTTTGTGGGCTTAAGAGTTTTGCTATAGGGTATGTGCGCTCACTGCAGAGATAAAGACAAAAAGCAGGAAATCACCCCCCCACCCCCCACCCCCCAGGGGATGGCTATGCTGCAGTCACTTCTCCATTTTCCTCTTGGAATTTTGGGCACACACACGCACCTGCTGTGTTTTAAGCCGGTAGACTATGTGGGAGTCCAGCGACATAACCATTATGACATCTGCTCATTCCCCCCTCCCCTGTAGTCTTAACTACACTCTGTGAGAAGAAGAGGAGTTACTGTCCCTACTTAATGGATGAGGATATTTTCAGCCTGGAAAGGTGAAACCAGGCTTTGTCCAGTATCACATAGTTAGGAGACAGCAGAACTTTTCTGCCAGGCAAAGGGTCAATGGCAGGGAAATAGAGACACCCTTATGGGGTTCCCCACTCTAGCTCCCTTCTTCCCTGTCCTACAAGCTCCATGTTTACCCCCATTCTCCTGCATCTTGTATGTAGCTCTTGCAGATAGATTTCCCAGGTCTGGAAATGACAATTGACCTTTCCAGTAGGAGACTTTCCATAAGGTAAGGTTTTCTCTGGCCCCTGAGCCCACTTCCCTGAGCCTGTCTGGCTGGTCTGTCTCTACTTAACCCCTTCACTTCCATCTCTGTTCCTGTTTACTGCAGCTGCCTGCTGTGCTGCCTCCAGGCACCCCAGGCTCAGCCAGCCTACAGAAATAGCTCCTCTAGCAGCTCTGGCAGCCACAGGCAGCTCTGTGGTCCTGTCTTCTAAGAAAGGCAGCAAGCCCCTCCTCTTCCCCCCCTCCCGCCTGTGCATGGGACATGTGACTTGCTGGAAGTGCCACAGGCAAGGGGGGGAGTGATGGGGGTGAGTATGGCCGCAGAACCCACATCCTTGTTTACATCGGTGAAGGGGCTACCCCTTCCCTTCCCGCCTTTCCAACCCCCACTTTCCTCACCCCTCAGATTTCTTCACCTCCAAGAGGACTTGAGACAGGCATGGGCTCATTTTCTCTCAGAGCAGCCTTTCTCTATCTCATGGTGCTTTTCAGAGAGGAAAGGGGAGGGTGGTGAAGGCTTTCCTCAGAGGTAGATTGGTGATCATGGAAGAACTCTGGAGTGGCCCCTGTATGACCTGATCCTACTCAGTACTTCAGGGAGATCCCATCAGATGAGGTATCCTCTGGGGAAGCAAAGGGAAATTCCCTTTTCAGCTCAGCTAGTGGAAACCGGCTTGCCTAATGGTCAAGCCTACTTTGATTTCCCAGGAAGAAGAGCTCCTTGGCTCCTCCAGCCTACCCTCAGCTGAGTGAGCCTTTCTTGGTTTTCTTTACTGTATTAGGCCCTGACCTGTGGGTAAATTGAGGTGTGAGCTGCCCTCTGCCTTTGATTGGAGCCCTATGTGATTGGGCAGAAGTCTGTGGCCACCTTTGATAAATCTGATGAGAGAGGTGGCCTGGAGGTGGGAGCTATAGTAAAGAACCTGTGGGTGCTAGAGAAATTGGCAGCTGAAGAGGATAGAAAGGGTGTCCTGAAGAGAGGGCCATTTGTTGTTTGAAATGCATGTGTGAAGATCCTCAAGCCAGGTAGAGAGACCAAATCCCTCACGCTCTGGACCTTTTGGGTATAGGCTGCTTTTCCTGAATTTGACTGAAGATAGGCACATGTGTGTCTTAGCTCTCTTACTAGCCTGTGTGCTCCTTGAAGTCGGGGCAGGATTTTACACACCTGTCACTTTCGCATTATCCCATATTCAGGCTTCGCTATGGACATGGGGACTCTGATTTACTGAGAGACTGCTCTGTCCCAAGCCCAGTGTAAGTTATTTTCCACCCATTATCTCATTTAAGCTCCACAAAAGGCCTGCCAGGTCATTATCCATCTTGTTCCCGTTTTACAGATAAAGAATGAGTGTTCATTTTACAGAACAGTTGGGTCACTTGCCTATGGTCACTTAGTAAGATATGGACTTAGGGTCTAGGTTTTTTTTCTTTTAAAAATTTTATTTATGGAGCCAGCAGGTAGCAGGGTGGTTAAGGTGCTGTACTCCTATGTGGCCAACTGTGGTTTGAGTCTTGGACCTGGCAGCTTGAAAATCACACCAGACACTTACATACTTATGCCCCAAATCCCAGGAGGAGAATGGAGGAGAAGGGATTGTAGCATTGGCATCCCCCCTGGGGGGTGATTTCTTAATTTCCTTCTCTCTGTCTCTCTGTCTCTCTCTAATGAGCGTACACACACTATGAGAAAAACTTAAAATTAAAAAAAAATTCTTGATAGCACATGTGCATGTATTTGAGGGGGAGAGAGAAAAAAAGACACTTGATAGGGTCTTGTCATACCATGATCCCTTTTCCCCAGCCATTCAGCTCCTCAGAACCTTGGGCACATGTGCACATGCCCAGCATGTTTTTAAGCTCACCCAAGGAACCAAATCATTATTGGCCATGTGGCTTTCAGCTCTGTAGTTCAACACCAGGGTAACCCTCTTTTCTTTATTTTTTATTCCTTTTTTTAAATTTATGATAGACTATGTACACTGACCCACCACAGGGTCTGGTCATGTTGCAGTCCACTCCCTCCAGACCTCCAACCTGTCTGATCTTGGGAGCTTGTGAACGTGCTCATCTTGTCTCAGGCCAACCTATCCAGAAATTCAGACTGTGGTTGCCATTAGGATCCAGCTTCTCTTGAGCATTGCATTACCACTACACCATAGAGCCAACCTGAGGGGGGAGTTACTTGTTTGCCATAGTGTCCTTACCACAGAGAGAAGGGGAAAGTATGAAATCACCCCCTAAAGGGGATGGTCACACAGCAATCCCTTCTCCATTCTCCTCTTGAGATTTTGAGCACACATGTACATACCCCTGGCATATTTTCAAGCCACTGGATCCCGGAATTGAACCATTCTGTCAGCCATGTGGGATCCAGCTGCCCCAAGGTTCATGCCACCTGCTAGCCCCATCCCAATTTTTTTCTTTTTTTTTTAAACATAGAGAGTCCATCCTGATTCCTGAGAGTCAGTAAAACTGAATTCCAGAGTTGACTCTATTACAGACTGATCCTTCGTAACCCTGAGCAACCCACAAATTCCCTGAGCCTCAGTTTCCTCACGTGGAAAGTATGGGGTATGTGTGGAATTGATGGTGCTCAAAGACAGCTTATGGGACTTAAAATGTTGATTTGTCTGAGTGGCCAGGCATGCTTTACACAAGGTCATCTGCCCAAAATCACTGGTTGTGCCCTGCTACCTGCACTTACTTGTTCTTCAAGACTGTCCCTGTCTGCCTCTTTCTCCATGACCCTGTTCTAGTCCATATGAGCAAGAACTCTTCAGACCTTGGGTAGGAAAAGTAGTTTCCATGGTCCCCCAGCTCTCTTCCCACCATGGATGTTCTATAACTCAGAACTCTTCTCTGGTGACAGCTTTGACCCTAGCCCCTCCTTTCTTCTGTCCCCACAGCTGACCAGGTGTATGGAGACCAGGACATGCATGAGGTTGTGCGAAAGCACTGCATGGACTATCTGGTGAGATCTTGTGAAGACTGTGGGATGGGTAAGATGGGAGGATCACCTTTCTGCACAGACCTTGTCCTAATACGCTATTCTGCAGATGAAGAATGCCGACTACTTCTCCAACTATGTCACAGAGGACTTCACCACCTACATCAACCGGAAGCGGAAAAACAACTGCCATGGCAACCACATTGAGATGCAGGCTATGGCAGAGATGTACAACCGTCCCGTGGAGGTGTACCAGTACAGCACAGGTACTTCTGCAGTGGGTAGGTGAGGGACTGGTGGCACCTTATCAGAGCTTGCCCTACCTGGGCCACTGTGTGTGCTTCCTCCTTCTCTTTCTCTGCAGAACCTATCAACACATTCCATGGGATCCATCAAAACGAGGATGAACCTATCCGTGTCAGCTACCATAGGAATATCCACTATAATTCAGTGGTGAATCCTAACAAGGCCACCATTGGTGTAGGGCTGGGCCTGCCATCATTTAAACCAGGGGTAAGTGAATCCCTCAGCCCAGGGTGCTGTTGGATATAGAAGTCAGAAATCTCTGTTGGAGTCTCATTTCTGACCTTAGCCCACAAAAATGTCCATCTTCTGTCTGCTCTCCCCTGAATTCTAAATCCTCTATGAACCTGGGGTGTTGGGCTGGCCTCATAGTCTGGTGATTATGGAAGTCAGATTCCACATGGCTGACCACAGCTTGAATCATAGCCCCAGTGGCTTGAAGGGCTTGCAGGTGTGTGTGCATGTGTGCCTTGAATTCTGATGGAATGGAAAAGGAATTGCTGTGGGACCACACCCTACTGGAGTGTGCTTTCTCCCTCTCTTCCTCCTCTTTGGCTCTCTGTGGAGCACATGTGCCCTCTGGTGATTAAAAAAAAATAAGTTACCTGAAGTGATCTCTCAGGGTTCATTCATTTCTTAATTTTTAAAATTTTAATGTGACAAAGAGTGCATGCATACACGAGATGAGGCCATACCCCCACCAGCAGGGTCTGGTCATGCTGCTATCCTTTGTCAATTCTCTTATCTTGTCAAGATCCTGAGTACACATTTATGCCTGGCATGTAAGCTGCTGGAACCAGGACTCAAACCTTGGTCAGCCATATGGGATCCAGCTTACTCTGCACATTTAACCACTGTGTTACAGGGCTGTCCTTTTCAGGGTTCATTTTGTGTTCTTAGTTTGCCTATGAGCTAGCTCACCCATCTCTGTGCCTGTTGAAGGCTGACATTTTAGGATATATAATCCTTTTTTTAATAATGATTTTATTCAACTTTATTGTATTTATTTATTTAAATTTGACCAGAGAGGGCGAGAGAGAGAGAGAGAGAGAGAAAGCCGCCAGGTCTGGGACTCAAACCGTGGTCAGCCATGTGGGAGTCCAGCGTCCTTAACCAGCACACTACCTGCTGGCCCCAGGATATATAGTCCTATTTGGGAAGAGAGAGCCAGGGATTAGCCTGGGTATCTTGACCTCCAGGTGGATTTTCCTCTAAGACTTACAGTGATTACAAATAGCTGTGGTCACAGAGACTTGGAATGCAGGCCTGCCCCCACTGCTAACTGGCTCTGGGACCGAGAGCAGATCATAGAAGTACTCTGGGCTGACAGCTTGGCTGACACAGAAAGCACCTCTCACTCAGCCTAAGGCCTAGTAGGTGTTCAGAAAGTGGCAGTACATTTTCCCAGCACACAAATAGATTCTCATTCTCTCTCTCAAGCATAATCATTTGCTGGAGATTTTGATATCTTCTGTTCAAGTTTTACTTCCTATAGACCAAAAGTGCACTTGCCTCATTTTAGGAAACATACTATATCACCGACATACCCTTCAATATAAGGGTCTTTTGTTTTTTAATAAACTTATCATTTTAGAATAGTTTAAGGTTTTTCTTTTTTCCCAAACTCATTATAGAGCGTGCGTGCACATGAGGTCGAGGAGAGGAACACCTTTCAGTGTCTAGTCACACTGAAATCTCCCTCCAGTCCTCCAGCCCTCCAGCCCAGTGGATTCTGGGTACTCAGATACATGTCCAGTGTGTTTCAGGCTGACCGGTCTGGGGATTTGAACCACAGTCACCATATAGGACCTGGCTTCTCCTCAACAGTGCATTGTGGAGCCAGCCCTGATTTTAGAATAGTTTTGGGGCTAGTGGGTGGTATAGTGGTTAAGGTGCTGGAGTTCCACATGGCTGAATGTTGAGCCCCGGACCTGGCAGCCTGAAAATCATGCTGAGTGTGTGTGTACACGTGCACAAAGTCCCAGGAGGAAAATGGAGGAGATGAGATTGCAGTGTGGCCATCCCCCCTTGGGGGGTGATTTCTCACTTTCTCTCTTACTGTCTCTTTGCCTCTTTCTGGCAAGTCTACATGTCCTATGGCAAAAAAGCTAACAAAGTTTTAAATTTACGGTTATTACAAAAATACTAAAATTTCCATATATATGACCATGATTATTAGCATAGTACATTTGTCATGAAGCCAGTATTGATACATGTTATTAACTAAAGAGCATACTTTATTCAGATTACCGCAGTTTTCCACTAATGACTTTTTTTTTCCAGGTTTGTACCACATTTAGTTGCTGTATCCCCTTTGTTGCCTCTTGGCTATGGTAGTTTCTCAGAATTTCTTTTTTTTTTTTATCGGTTTACTGACTATATAGTTTTGCTTTTTCAAAAATGTTCTATAATTTGAGTCATAGTGTGTAGCTTGATCAGAATGGTTTTTTTCACTTAACACTATGCATTTAAGGTTCATCCCTGACTTTTCCTGGTTTGATTGCTCATTTTGTTTTTCTTTCTTTAAAAATTAGAATGCTTTAAGTTTTTAATTAACAAACTTATTTTTTAAAAAGTTTTAGATTTACAGAATAATCAAGATATTAGAGTTCCCATATATCCCCCCTTTCCTGCACTCAGTTTCACTATTACTAACTTCTCTGATGACAGTTGTACATTTGTTACAATGCGTGAACCAATATTGATACATTATTATGAACTGAAATTGTCACTTCTCCTTGGGCTCTCTTGTGCCTGTGACACTTTCTCACACTTTCCTTGTTTCGGTGACCTTGACAGTTATAAGGAGTATTGGTCAAGTATATCATAAGAAGCTTCTCTTAGAATTTGCCTAATGTTTTTCTCGTGATTAGACTGGGGATACGGGTTTTAGGGAGGAGGATCACAGAGATAAAGTGCCATTCTCATTATGTCATATCAAGAGTGTATACTATGAATGTGATTTGTGACCGTTGATGTCCTTGGTCACTTTGCAGTAGTGTTTGTCAGGTTTTGTCACCATAAAGTTACTCTTTGCCACACTGTTCTGCTTGGAAGGAACTCATTGTACACAGCCCACACCTAAGAAAGGGGGGTTATGCTCTATTTCCTCAAGGGCAGAGGATCTGTGAAAATTATTTGGAAGTCTTCTGCGAGGGAAATTTGTCTCATGCTTCATTTATTGATTTAGTAAATCATCAATTTATATCAGTATGGATATATAGGTATTTATACTTGGTGTTGTAATCCAATACTATATTTATTTTGTTGCTGAAATTGCTTCAGGTTTTTTTTTCTTTTTTTAAAAAAAACACATCCTGGGGCCAGTAGGTGGTGTGGAGGTTAAGGCAGCTGGATCCCCCCCATATGGTTCAAGTCCCAGACTAGGTGGCTTGAAAATCATTCTGGGCATATATTTGTGTATGCCCAAAATCCTGAGAAGAGAAAGAAGGGATTGCAGCATGGCTGATGCCCCCTAGGGGGTGATTTCTTATTAATTTGTGCTCTTTCTTTCTCTGGCGAGTGTACACAAAAACTTAAAAGGGGGGGAGACATTACTTTCTGGTGCCACAAGGTGCTTCAGATTCATCTTTTTTCCTTTTGTTTCACCACAATGCCCTAGAACATGGATACAGTGCTGCCAAGCTCTTAGCAGTAGTGTAACAGGGATGACCTTTTCTCCAGTTTCCAGTAAGGTTTCTTCATTTTTACTTGAGACCTCATCATCATACTGACATAGCACCTCCCATTGGGCCTGGGACTTAGCAGATGTTGAAAAGGCGGCAATACATTTTCCCAGCATCCACCAATAGATTCTCATTCTCTTATAAATATAGCACCTGCTGGGGATTTTGATGTCTTCTATTCAGGTTTTACTTCTTACAGACCAAAAAGTACGTCTGTCCTATTTTAGGAAACACAGGGGTCTTTTTGTTTTGTTTTTTAATAAACTTGAGAACAGTTTGTAATTTTTTTCTTATTCATGATATAGTGCATGCATGCATACATGCATCCTTATATCCTTTTTGTTTATTTCTTTTATGAGAAAGAGTG
>NW_006202232.1:450948-454799 GCF_000334495.1 Tupaia belangeri chinensis
AAGCAGATCTGCACAAGAGGGACAGACAGATACCTTCAACAGGGTCTGTCACTTCATGATCTCTGTCACCTAGCCCTCCAGCTACTCAAGAGTCTTGGGTACACACACAGCCAGCATATTTCAGTTTGTTCCCGAGCCCAGAGTTGGGAACAATATGCTACTGCCTACACCATGAAAGCAGGGCCAACTTTCCATGTTTCTTTCCTTTATTTTTAATTTTGCCAGAGGGCATATATGTGTGTGTGTGTGTGTGTGTGAGAGAGAGAGAGAGAGAGAGAGAGAAAGAAAGCACTCCCCCCCCCATGGGAAATGATCATGCCATCATCTCTTCTCCTCCATTTCTCCCTCATTCAGGAATTTTGGGCATGTACACATACACATGTGTAATGTTTCTCAAGCCACCAGGTCCGGGACTCAAAACTGCATGGTCGGCCATATGAGATCCAACCACCTTAACCATCATACCAAAGACTGGCTCAACTTTCCATATTTCTATCAATATTACAGATTTTACCACTTAACTAATATCAAGAAGTTCTAAACTTTTAGTAGTGTTCTTCTGAGTCTTCATCAGAATTTAAACTTTTTCTAGCCTGCATTCTTTCAAACTCTGCCAATCTCTGCCTATTGCCTGGTTCCAAAGCCACTTGAGATATTCATTATTAGCAATAGCCCCACTTCTCAGTACCAATTTTCTGTTTTAGTTAGTCTGTTTTTCTGTTGCTGTAACCGAATACCACAGAATGGGTCATTTTAAAGAATAAAGGTTTGGCCAGCTGATGGTGTGGTAGTTAAGGTGCTAGATTCCACATGGACAGCTGACTACTTTGAGCTCCAGACGCAGTGGCTTGAAAAGTATTCTGTATACGTGTGTGTGCATGCCTAAAATCCCAAGAAGAGAATGGAGGGGAAGGTATTGTGCTGTGGCCATGTCCCTTGAGGGGTGTCTTCTCACTTTCCCTCTGTCTCTCCAGTGAGCATAAGCACTGTATAGCAAAAACTTAAAAATTAAAAAAAAAGGATTGAGCTGGCCCTGTAATACAGTGTTTAAATGCTGTGCTTTGGAAGCTAGATCCCACACAGGTTATTGGGTTCAAGTCCTGATCCTGGTGGCTTGAAAAACACACCCAGCTGTGTTCGTTTGCATGCCCCAGATCCTGACAGGATGGAGAAATGAAGGAAAAAGGATTGAGGAGTGATGACATCCTTTTGGGGGGGTTCTTTCACTTCCTTGCTCACTCAATAAAATAAATTAAGGGACCAGCAAGTGGTGTGGTGGTTAAGGCTACTGGACTCCCACATGGCTGACTGTGGTTCGAGTCCTAGTCCTGGCGGCTTGCCTTCTCACTTTCCTTCTTTCTGTCTCTCTCTAGTCAACTTCAAAAAAATAAAATGAAATAATGACAGTGAATAAAATTAAGTAATTCTTTAAAGACTAAATCAAGAGTAAAGGTTTATTCAGCTCATGGTTTTGGAGGTCCAAGGTCAAGGTGATGAAGCTAGTGAGTAGGGTCTTTTTATTGGTGGGGACTCCACAGAGTTCTGAGGTGGCACAGGGCATCACATGCCAAGAGTGTGTTTATTCAGATTCATCTTGTGTATTTCCTGTCCCAGTTCTAGAAACAGCCATTTCTCCAAGGATCCTTGGGACCTTTTATTAGAGAATGTGATTAGAAATCAAGATCTAGGTGCTAGATGTGTTCTTTGCTACTAGGTCATCCTTGTTTCTAGGCCCTCTCAGCTGACAGAGCAAGGAGATAGCTATTTCTACACTAACGTGTGTGTGCACACACATCTGTAAATATGTCTATGTGTAATCGTGTGTATCTATATTAAACATTT
Organism: Tupaia belangeri chinensis; assembly: GCF_000334495.1. Classification (NCBI taxonomy): domain Eukaryota; kingdom Metazoa; phylum Chordata; class Mammalia; order Scandentia; family Tupaiidae; genus Tupaia; species Tupaia belangeri. The sequence continues at coordinate 452,791 of NW_006202232.1, forward strand.
ACATTCTTACTAAAATCTCTAACCCAGATCCATTACCATATTTACCATTCTAGACTTCTGAGTCCATCTGTAAATTCCCACTCCAGCAGTGAGAAACCCAGCTCCCACCATCCACCATATATTTACTTAAATGCTCACTTTTATATATGGAGATTGCACTTTCAGACTTTTTAACCCCTGCCCCCCTCACTCTCACCCCCAGAAATAACTGTAATCAACCAGAATATAAAGCTATGTGTAGTTCCTTTTATCTTCAGTGTTTCAGACTCCATTCACTTCCAAAGAAACTTAGGAACTGTTTCTTGTCATTGGCTTTTCCAACCCCCCTCCTTCAGTGGGATTGTCTTATGGCATTTATAATACATTTACATTCTTTTTTTATATACTGCATTCTTTCCTGGGATCTCCAGCCTTCTAATTGATCTTTTTAAAAATAGCATATATTAAGGTTTACCTTTTTTTTTTTTTTTTTTTTTTTGGTAAAGTTGTTTAGGTTTCGACAGATTCACCCATCATGGATCCACCATTATGGTATCATTCAGAATTGCTTCATCACCATTAAGAGTCCATGTGCTCCAAGTATTTCTTTCTCCTTTCTTTTCCTCCCTCCTCCTGCAACCACTGACTGTTAATTGTCTTTGTGGTTTTGCCATTTCAGAACGCTATGTTATTCGAATCTTGCAGTGTGTAGCCTTTTCAAGCTGCTTTTTTCATTCAGCAGTATACATTTAGGCTCTGACATTTTTCCCATGACTTGTTTCTTTCTTACTACTTAACATTCCATTTTGTTTCCAGTTTTTGATGATTATGAATAAAATTTCTGTGAACTTCTGAATGCAGATTTTTATGTGGACATAGTTTTTACATCAGATGTGTTAAAATATCTAGGAGCAAGATGGCTAGATTGCGTTATAAGATTGTTTTGATTTGTTAGAAACCACCAGAAAACTCTCTTCCAAAGTGGCTATTTTATTTTGCATTCCCCCCATAATGAATTACAATTCCTGTAGCCCCACTTCCTTCCCAGCAATTAATATTGTCAGATGTTTTGAATGTTAGCCATTCTGTTAGGTAAGTGCTGGTATCTGTTCTTTTAATTTGCAAATTGCTGAATGACAAATGCTGTTGAGAATCTTTTCAGATGCTTATTTTCCACCTGCTATCTTCTTTGGCGAATTGTATGTTTAGATTGTTTGTCTGATTGTTTACTTGGCTTGCTTTAACATAGTTTTACATACTTTTTGTGGATTATTATCCATAATAACAAATTGCATTTACAGCATTACTTAGCATACCTGCATTTACCTGTGGTGTATTTGTGTGCATTAAAATAATGTTCACTAAAGCTAAGCAGAAACAGTATTTATACTTATTCCCTGGGTTACAGTCTGATTTTTTGTTATTTCCTTTTTTTAAAAAAAGACTTATTTAATTTTAATTATTATTATTTTAAAATTTGCAATAGAGCATGTGTGCTTACCAGAGAGAGAGAGAGAAAGAGAGAAAGTGAGAAAGCAAGCCTCCAGGTCTGGGACTCAAATGACTGTCAACCTTGTGGAAGTCCAGCATCTTAACTACCATGCTGTGGGCAGGCTCCCTGTTGTTTCATTTTTTAAAAATACTGTTGCATCTCATACTGACAAATAGTTCTTTCATAGTGTCCTGCAAGTCACAGCACTCCACGCCATGCTGATTCTGCGCCCCCACTTCTCTCACATCCACACAGCTTTCCCAGCCCCTCACATGACTGAATATTCTTTGCTTCTCGTGCGCACACAGCTAACTTTTTGGGTGGACTTTTCCTTTTTTCCCATGTGGGCACATGTGAGGAAGGGCTCAGCATTGTGAAATGGAGTCATTGCCGGTTGGGGCTTCTTTAAGCCCTAGGCTGGAGAGGGCGACTGGCTGCCCCAGACTAAGTGCTTCAGTTGAGGTGTCTTGTAGATGGGGTCAGGGCTTCCAGGCATAGAAGTTTGGAACAGCAGATCCTCCAACCCATGTCTTCTTTC
>NW_006202232.1:454830-461577 GCF_000334495.1 Tupaia belangeri chinensis
CCCTGATAAATATGCAGTTTGCTGAAGGGTGCTTGGCGGGAAGACCTCCCTTCCTGTATCCTCTTTTTTGGGGTCTGTGGCCTACTTCTCTGAGCCTTTTGTGGATCTTGGGCAGGTTTAGAATGTCACTCTACATCCCTATTCCTCTTCCACATTGCGCAGTATGCAGAGCAGTCCCTGATGAAGAATGCCATAAAGACATCTGAGGAGTCATGGATAGAACAGCAGATGCTGGAAGACAAGAAACGGGCCACAGACTGGGAGGCCACGAATGAAGCCATTGAAGAACAGGTGGCTCGGGAGTCCTATCTACAGTGGCTACGGGACCAGGAGAAACAGGCTCGCCAGGTTCGTGGCTCCAGCCAGGTGAGTCATGGGCTCTGCCATGAAACCTGTTATTTCCCATGCCCCCAAACAGAAAACATGCAGCTTGGGCATCTAGGAGGGAAGGAAACTCCCAGTCCCATCTGTAACTTGCCTTGGCCTTAGTCTCAGTGTTGTGCCTTGAAACTTGTAACAATTGTGCAGAACAAGCTTATGAAGGAGTGAGGGAAGGCAGCCTCTTCTGCTGGTGAGAAGAGGAAGAGATGGATAGATAGCTTCAGAGAGATAAGCTTTTGTTGAATGCCCGTTTGTGCCTGGCTCTGTGCTGAGGATGTAAAATCAGAAGATCTGGCCCGTTCTGCCCTTAGTGATCTCCTCTATTAAAGGAGATATACTTATCTGTGGGGCCCTTGACCCTGGCTGGGAGACCAGTGGAAATGGGGACTCTGGCTGGTTTGCCCAGAGGAAGGTTGAATTGTGAGGGTGGGTGAGGGACAGGGACAGACAGGCTTCTGAGGAGTCGAAGGAGTCCAGGGTGATTGTAGATGTTGGCAGGAGCTAAATAATTTGTTCAACAAATATTTATTGCAGGCCTGTGCTAGGGACTGTACTCAGTGCACTGGATACATTGGTGAGCCCAGCAGGCCAGTATCTTCCTTGACATGCTCACAGTTTTGCAGTTTTGCAGAGACAAAATAGACAGTAGATATAAAGGATACATTAGCTGAGAGGTGCCACTGTGGATAATGTTACCAGGGCTAAGGGTTTAATGGGGCTGGCATTTCACAGTATTCAGTTGCATGGGTAGACCTCAGAAGTGGGGGAGAGTTAAGCAAAAGCTTGCAGAGGGGAGAAAATTCACTGAGCGGGTATGCAGGGAATATGCAAGGGAGGGGGAGGGCCACACACCTGGTGTGATTTAGGCAAAGCCTGGAGGGAGGTAGGGGGTCTGGCATTTCACAGTATTCAATTCAATGCCCAGCAGCACTGCAGATGAAGTGGGGGTGGGGCCAGACTGAAGGTGGGGGTGGGGGGCTTATGGGCCCTACTGAGGACTTAAGACTTTTTACTCTTGAGTGTGGAGTAAACTACTGTGGGAGGGTCAAGATAAGAGGAGGCATAGATCTGACTTAAAATTACAAGTTCCCCTGATTGTTGAGTCTGGGAAATAAGGGTGAAAGTAGGGGACCAGCCAGGAGGCCACCGTGGTTGTCAGTGGAGGCACTGTGAAGGGCTTGGTTTTGGGATCCATTTGGAAGGTGGAGGTTACGGGATTTCCTGTCAGATTTGCTATAGAGAAATGCAAGTCAGGATAGTAAAGTAGCTTATTAACCTCTGTCCTGTGAGGAGCCTTGTGGCCCACCTTGTGGATGACAGTGATGATGACCTATCTCTAAGCTGAATCACAGCCAGGATCCCGGGAGGGAGCAGGCATTCTACTGAGATACAAGGTGGGATGTGTGGCTAGTGTGGACACTCACCTATTTCTTTCGTTAGTGTGGACACGCACCGATTGCTTTCTTTCTTTCCCACCATAGTCCCGGAAAGCCAGTGCCACATGCAGTTCGGCCACAGCAGCAGCCTCCAGTGGCCTGGAGGAGTGGTCCAGCCGATCCCCACGGCAGCGGAGTTCAGCCTCGTCCCCGGAGCACCCTGAGCTGCATGCCGAGTTGGGCATCAAGCCCCCTTCCCCAGGCACTGTCTTAGCTCTTGCCAAACCTCCTTCGCCCTGTGCACCAGGTCAGTGACTTGCTTACAGGGAGCCTGCTGGGGTTATGAGGCACTGCCTGGGGCTGGGGACCCTACCTCTGACTGTCCATCTACCCCAGGTACAAGCAGTCAGTTCTCGGCAGGGGCCGACCGGGCTACTTCCCCCCTCGTGTCCCTCTATCCTGCTCTGGAGTGCCGGGCCCTCATTCAGCAGATGTCCCCCTCTGCCTTTGGTAAGCCTTTTTCTGCCTGGGGCACAAGGGCCAACTGGGAGTTGGGGAGAGACTGGAAGGAGTAGCATAGTCCTAAGAGGAGGCTTCTGGAGCCTCTGGCTATCTCCCCAGGAAAAGGTGTGAAAAGTGCTGGAGGGAATGTTTCTAGCCTAGGAGGTTTGTCCTAGACAAACCTAAGTGGGTTTTACAGGCCTAGGGGAGTTTCCTCTTGGAAGAAGGGGTGAGAGGGATCCAGTTGGGATTTCTTCACGGCCTGGGATTGGCAAAGGGTCAGCAGCAGGCAGATGGGGAGCATACCATCACCCTTTTCCTCCTCCTCTTGCCCAGCAGGTCTGAATGACTGGGATGATGATGAGATCCTAGCATCGGTGCTAGCAGTGTCCCAACAGGAATACCTAGACAGTATGAAGAAAAACAAAGTGCACAGAGACATGCCCCCAGACAAGAGTTGATGGAGACCCAGGGACTGGACACCATCTCCCAGCCCCCACCACTCCTGCCCTCCGGCGCCACCCCACCTTCTTTGGCTTTCTCTCTCCTCTTGCCTCCTTCCCCATTTTCCCTCTCCCTTCTTTCCCCCTCCTCCCCACTTCCCTCTGGCTGGCCCATCCCTGTGCTCCCTCTCATCGCTGCTGCTGCCACCATCACCTGTCTCTCTGCCAGCTGACGTGCCCTGTTGCCCCCGCACAGCACCATCCCTGCATTCCACAGGGGACTCGGGCAAGGGTGTCGGAGGTAGGCGAGAGGCACCCAGAGACAAACCAACTGGCAGCCAGGAGCCCCAGAGGAGAGAGACATTCAGACAGAGGAAAGTCCCCTGCCCCTCATTCCTTTCAAGATCAGAAAACTTGTCACCGCTCCCCCCCAAGTGATGCCAGGGAGGTGGGAGGAAGAAGTGGGACATTTCCCTTCCCAGTTCCCCAAGAATGTCTGAGCCTTCAATGTTGAATTTTTCTTTATTAAAATGTACTTTTATCTTATAAAATCAACCAATCAAAAATGACAGACAACAGCATTGGCTCTGTGAAGGCGGCATCTCTCTGGTTTGGGGCAGACAGGCCATGGGGCATGGAGGGGGCACAAAGATGTGGGTTGTTGTCTTCTGGCTTCCAGCTACATGGATTGGGGCAGAGGGCCTAAGGTGTGAGCTGGTGGAGATGTCAGGTGTCAGACCAGCTTTGGACAATGAGACCCTGACCTTGCTGCATTCCTTTTGCTTCCACCACCACCACTAGCCTCTTTGGAATCTTGGGATGGGAGGCATCTTAAGGGATCATGGCCGCCACCCAGGATTTGAGCATAGAGTGTGGGAGCAGCCTCGGCAGATGGGGCACTCGTGCCCTGCAGGTGTTGACAAGATCCGCCATCTGTAATGTCCTTGGCACAATAAAACCAAATGTCAGTTTCCCTGAGCGGCTCTGTTCTGTGTGGGGCAGGAGGTGGGTGGGTCTCGGGACAGAGAAGGCAATGGCATGGGTCTTGGCTGGAGCTCTGAGGTCCAAGTGCTTTCCAGTAGTGTCAGTCTGGGGTCTTGGAATTTATATTTGATTTTCTGCTCTTTCTGAATATATTACCACCCAAAAAGCTCTCTTTACCTGCCACCTGAGCCCCTGCCTACCCCATCTCCTGGGGGTGTAATGGGAGCAGAGGACTGAGAGGGCAGATACTGAACTTATGTCTGAATTTCACTTCGCCAGCTGCCTCTCACCATGAACGTTTGTTCTTCCCTTATGATGATGATCCAATGAGGAAATGGTTTGGAAAAGCACAACTGACGCTTCGTGGCAACATGAGTTTGGTGGAAGCAGCCAAATTGGGTTTTAGAAGCTGAGGAATGGCTAAATCTTTTTTTATTCATGTCCCCCAGTCATCTGACACCTCTGCTTCTGCCCTTCCCAGGGGTAAAGCCAACATGGAGAGGGCTGGCTGACCCCAGGTTTCCTTAAGCATCTTTCTCTTGTGCCTCAGTAATAAGATCCCTGTGGCAGGTCTGTGTGTCTGGCTCTGCAGATGAGGACATGGCTGGTTGAGTGACTTGACTGTAGAGTGTCTATGGAATCCAGTGGCCAAGTATGTGAATGTTGGAGAGTTGGTTGAAACCTTCGTTGGTATTTTCTAGTGGTGTGGCCTTTTTCAAATCACTGCCTGAGTTTCAAGTGTTTATCTATACAACAGGGGTGGTTAAAGTCTTCTACCTTGCTCCCTGTCTGGTTGTGTGCATCGAGGGAGAAATGTATATGGTCACCATAATGTGCTATTGGGTATGGTATCCAGCACATTGTGAGATCAAGAATGTTAGTGTCGTTAATTATCCTGTAGTGGAAGTTTCTGTACCATTTAGCTCTTACTACTTCTCACTTCTCTGTCCAGTTTCCTTGGATTCTGCCTGCAATTTTCCCTTCCTCTGTTCTGAGCCACAATACCTTATTCGTTTTTAAAGATGGGTAGAGGAGGGTCACCTTCTGAGAAGCCCTGTGTAACAGTACTCACATTCTCACTTCTGTCTTCAAATGTTCCCAGTAACTGTACTGTAAATAAACTCCTTGGATAGGGGCTGTGAAGTCTAATTTCTGTTTACTAGGGGGTCTTCAAAAAGTTCCTGGAAAATGAGTATTATGAAAAAGCTAAGCATGGATTCAAAGTTTTTTTACAAAAATAAATGGTAACTTTATTTCCACAGACTTTTTGAAGTCGTCTGGTATCTGTAATTTCTGCATCCTTGCCAAGGCCTGGCAGGCTTATGATAGACCCCAGATGTTGAGTGAATAAGGGAGCATACGTGCATGTGTTTGCTATTGAGTGTTGTCTGTGTGTGTGCCTGTGATGAGTCCAAGTCTTTATGTGTGCCTCAGAGTGTCTCCAGTCATGTGTGTGACTAGGGCTTGCTTCCAGGTGTATCAGATGGTGATGGAGAGTGGGACTTTTATCTATGACAGTTTGTGTCTGTATCCAAGACGAGTGTATGTCTGCGTGGGTCTGTCTGTGACAGTGCATCTGTGATTTCTGATGGGGTGGATGTCCGTTTGTATTCAGTGACAGATTCTGGGTAGCTATTTCTAGACAGTTTCAGTGACAAGGCTGCTGCATGTCTGACAGTATATGTGTCTGACCAGTCCATGCATGTCTGCTTTTGTGATACTGCCTGTCTAGGTGGCTCTGTCACATCAGTGCATGTGTACCTTTGAGTAATGCATGCGTGTCTCTGGAGCCTCTTTGTATCTTCCTGTGACAGACTCTGGGTCTCTCATTTCTGGGAGAGTACATATCTGATGGTGTGTTTGTGATAAATTGTCAGTATATCAGGGCATTTTTGTCACCACATGGCAATGTAGGTCTATGTGAGTGTCAAGTGCCTGTCTTTCTGTAAACAGTGTATCTCTGGGTGTCACTCTGGGACATAACTATTTTTTCGGATAGTGCCTGCTTGACAGCATATGTCAGCCTGTGTGAAAGTACATGTGTGTCTGCATGTGTTTCTAGGACAGGTTCACGTGAATGTGGCAGTGCATGTTTATGTATATCATGGTGTTTGTGTGTGTATCTTTGGAATGCATGTTTGTCTTCCTGGGCATGTGACCTTCTCTGGGTGTTTTTCACAGATTTGTGTCTGTGTGTGTGTTACCACTTGTCTAGTAGCATCTTCTACCATGCGCTCTCAGTCTGCCTATCTCACCTGGAAGTGCAGTCCCACACCACCACCCCTCTGGCTCACCCCCATCCCCAAGACCCATCCTCTGTGGGTTTAGATTCTAGACCTGCTTACTGGACCCCAGGCTAAGGTCTAGCTAGGTGTGTCTAGGTTAAGGGCTCCAAAACACCGCCACCTCCCAGGGTGTGGGGGGTGTGGGGAGAAATGCTACCTTTGACCAACGTGTCTCCTGCAGCAGTGGTCAGGAAGCTATACCTTCCTGGCAACTGGTTAGGATCTTCTAGTGCCCTAGCTTCAGTTTCAGGGTGAAGGCCGCAGGTCTCGTAGAAGATTGCGGTCCTGGGTGAGGAGCAACAGGGTCCTGGGTTGCCTGCAGGCTCAGATTCTTAGACACCTGGCCTTATCTTATTTCCACGTTAATTTCGAGGCAGCGTGGCAAACCAACTTCTAGGAAGGGAGGCTGCGCAGTTAATTTTAAGTACACACACACACACACACACACACACACACCCCACCGCCACCACCACCACCACCATCAACAACCCCACGCAACAACCAAAACAAACGCGGTTGCTGCAAAGGGATTCCCAGAACCAATTTCCTCTCAGTGTGTGCCCCATCTCGTGCCCCCTTCATTTGCATTCAGGCCCCGCCTCCGCGGAAGAACCCGGTGCGTATTTGCATAAGGGGGCACTGGAAACGTTGAGGGTGGTATGCAAGTAAGGACTGCTTCCGATTGGCTGGGGGACTGCAGGTGCCGCGTCCGGATTGATCAAAGCCAGGTGGGCGGGGCCGTCGCACAGGGCGACTCTCCCGGGAGGCGCGTGACCC
>NW_006202232.1:461760-467223 GCF_000334495.1 Tupaia belangeri chinensis
GCCAGTGTGGACAAAGCCCCTACAGGAGCTCCCAGGGCCGCCCCCTGTGACCCCTGCGCCGCCGCCAGGTGAGCGCAACCTCTCCTCACAGGACCAGGCCGGGTGGACTGAAATGGTGGATGTTGGTGCAGCAGTGGGTGGGGGGAGAGTCGTAGTGGAGCTCAGCACACCACCACTCTGACTTCGTTGCCTCCGCCTGCGTAGGAGGCAAGGATCGTGAAGCGTTCGAGGCCCAATACCGACTCGGGCCCCTCCTGGGTAAAGGGGGCTTTGGCACCGTCTTCGCGGGACACCGAATCACAGATCGACACCAGGTATCCACGAGGGTCTTGGGAGGGTCAGGTGTGTGTGTGGTGGGGACGGTGATGGGGCTACTAAGGCTGATAGACTGGTTGACTGGAGAGTGAGCCTGCAGTGTGTGTAGTAGAGTCGTGAGGACCAAGATCCTGATTGCCGGAGGTTATCTGTGGTGGTTGTTGGGGGGAGGGTGTCCAGGTGGAGATGTTTTTGGTAAAGGATTTCAGGGGAGAAATTCTGGAGATCCGGGGAGTTAGACCGGAAACTGAGGGGAATGAGGACCGTAGTCTCCAGGATCCAGGGGATGTTTATGGATAGGAAGGTGGGGACCTAGATTTGAGATTTTGGAGATTTTTTTGAGGTAAATCGACAGTGTGGAGTCATGAGAACTGGGACCACGGGTAGAGTTGGGGCATCCTGGATGTGGGTTAGAAGGTTGAGGGTTTGGGATGGAAGGAAAGTTAGAACCCAAGACCTGCAATGAGGGGTCTTGATGCCTAAGGGAGACCCTGGGGCTAAGGACAGTGGGTAAGGCGAACTTGGTTCCGGGGACTTGGAAGGTAGGGGAAAAGCCCTGGCTCATGGGTTGTGGGTCAGTATGGTAGGGGACCAAAAAGACTAGGAGGCTGGCTGATGGACAGACACTGGAAGTGGTCAGAGGGTCTAGACTAGGAGGAGCCTGCGGGTCACCTGCTGTCCCACTTACCCAGCCCTCTTTACCAGGTGGCCATCAAAGTGATCCCACGGAATCGTGTGCTGGGCTGGTCTCCCTTGGTGAGTATCTTTGGAAGTCCTTCCTCACTGACAATATCGCCAACGATGAATTAGCCCCTTGCTTTTCTGAGGGGTGATTCACTGAGTCCTCTAAGAGAACACTCCTACTAGCCCACGTTTACTGCCTTGGTGTGACATATAGTTCTGACTCGCTCCAGTTCCCTTAGAGCCTTGAATTTTACCCTCTAGCCCTTTCTCCTCATCCTTTTTAACATTGGTTTGAGGGCTGCCCGCAGGGCATGCTGGTGTGGAAAGAGGGGCAGAGGTCACTGGTTGCCATGGTGATGGTGGCTACTTTTCTCCTGCCGTTAGAACGCTAACGGACATCAGGGCGGGTCTGGGCACGCTGTCGGGGAGGGAGCGCCCTCTGGTGGGCTCTTCAAAGACTGCGCCTGGGCAGACAGTGAGACCCAGAGGCATACGGTGCGCCTGCGCAGTAGCGGAATTTGCATCACCGTGAGAAAACCGGTCTGCGCCTGTGCAAGTCGGCGGCCTGGCGGAGAGGGCCCCCACCTCTGCAAGAAGGCTGCTCCTGGCAGTCAGTGTGCTTGCGCTGGGCTTCTGGGGGCTTGCGGGGGGAGGAGCTTTCGTGGCCAGTAACATTTATTCCTTCTGTTGAGCTATTCTAGGTACTTGGTGATAGTGACAGAGTATCACATGATAGCATTTATTGAGTTTTACTTTCTGCCAGGTCCTTTGCAATTAAATCACTTTTCATCTATTTAACAAATGTATATTGAACACCTGCTAGACACAGTTCTAGGTACTTGGCAAAATATTACATAATATTTATTGAGAGCTCATCTTGTTGTCGGTCCTTTTTCTACTAAGTGCATTCACCAATTTCACAAACTTATTGAGCCCTGTCCTTTTTAAAAATAAAAAAATAATTATTTATTTAATTTTATTTATTCATTCATTTATTTTAATTTGACAGAGAGAGATACAGAGAAGGAAAATGAGAAAGCAAGCCACCAGGTCTGGTATTCCAACCGTGGTCAGCCATGTGGGGAGTGTCCAGCGCCTTAACTACCACACCACCTGCTGGTCCCCGAGCCCTATCTTATTACTGGTCAAAGTTCTAGTGCTTGAACTATGACAGGAAACAGAACAGCCAAACCAGTATACCATAATAGTATTTATTGAGTGTTATGTCCATGTCAGAGCCCATGCTATAAAATGCTTTCATCTGTGGGACTAGCAGTTAGCGTAATGGCTATGTCGCTGGACTCCCATGTAGTCGACTGCAGTTCATGTCCCAGACCTGTGGCTTAAAACTCAGGTCGGGCACATTTGCGTGCGTGCCCAAGATCCCAAGAGGAGAATAGAGGAGAGGGGATTGTGGCATGGCCATCTCCCTGGGGGTGATTTCTTGCTTTCTGTCTCTCTGTCTGCCTGGTGAGCGCACGCACTCTATAGCAAAAACCTCTCCAAAATAAATAAATAAATAAATAAAACAAAATGCTTTCATCTGTTTACCAAATATTTATTGAGCACCTACTCTATACTTCTACTTGTCAGTGAATGAAACAGACAAAATAACCACATAACAGTGCTGCTTCTACCAAAGGCCTTTTGTTAAGAACCACTTTAATTTATTGGAATATTTACTGAGCTGCTACCACATGCCAGATGTGTATAGGTTCTCTGCTCCATTCACCTTCTTGGGTGTCTGTAGGAATTTGAGCCTTTAAGAGAACTCAGGCCCAGGGAGGGAAATGGGTTGCTCAACGGGCTTTCAGTCAGGAGGCCCAAGGGGCTACATTTAAACTTAGGTGAGAAGTTGGTTTCAGAGTTGCTGGCCTGACATCTGCCTTCTCTTTTGTCTCCCTGCTTCCCACTCACCTCTACCCCCAGTCAGATTCAGTCTCATGCCCTCTCGAAGTGGCACTGCTATGGAAGGTGGGTGCAGGTGGTGGACACCCTGGCGTGATCCGCCTGCTTGACTGGTTTGAGACACCAGAGGGATTCATGCTGGTCCTTGAACGGCCCTTGCCTGCCCAGGATCTCTTTGACTACATCACAGAGAAGGGACCGCTGGGTGAAGGCCGAAGCCGCTGCTTCTTTGCCCAAGTAGTGGCAGCTGTCCAGCACTGCCATGCTCGTGGAGTTGTCCACCGTGACATCAAGGACGAGAACATCCTGATAGACCTCCGCCGGGGCTGCACCAAACTCATTGATTTTGGTTCAGGTGCCCTGCTTCATGATGAACCTTATACTGACTTTGATGGTAAGGCGTCCCATGAATCTCACTGGGGGGATTTTTCCCCCCATTTATCTTTATGGCCTTGAGATCTTTGCCCTCCAGTGGTGGGGGGTATCTTTTAACATTTCACCTATATTGCACCTTTATAAAGTCCTAATTTTCCATACTGGGGATTCACGGGCCTTGCGCTCTGCTAGAATTCATCTTTTGACAGTGTCTAACCTTGCCCTGGGCTCTTTTTCTGTCTGTTATCCTGAGTTATTTATTTTTTGTGTTGGGGGATCCCAGTATTTTTTTAAAGTGCTTTTATTCTGTTGAGGGGACTCTGCCATTATTTTGGCTTTTCTTTTTCTGGTGATGGGACCTTGCCATTACATTTAAAGTGTTACTGTTAGGGAGGGGTACCATATTTCTGGGAAGTGGATGTGGGAGGGAAAGAAGAACATAGTCAGAAAGTGGTTTAACCCCTGTCTTGCATGCAGGAACAAGGGTGTACAGCCCCCCAGAGTGGATCTCTCGGCACCAGTACCATGCACTCCCAGCCACTGTCTGGTCACTGGGTATCCTCCTCTATGACATGGTGTGTGGAGACATTCCCTTCGAGAGGGACCAGGAGATTCTGGAAGCTGAGCTCCACTTCCCTGCCCATGTCTCCCCAGGTGAGGTACTCACTGTCCCCAGCCCAGCAGTCTCTTTATTCTTTATCTCTTGCAGGGACTGGTACCCCCTATTGACAGCTAATCTCCCCTGTGCTTTTTGACCCACAGACTGCTGTGCCCTAATCCGCCGGTGCCTGGCCCCCAAACCTTCTTCCCGACCCTCACTGGAAGAGATCTTGCTGGACCCCTGGATGCAAACACCAGCTGAAGATGCACCCCTCAACCCCCCCAAAGGAGGCCCCACCCCATTGGCCTGGTCCCTGCTGCCCTAGGCTTGGCCAGGTCCCCACTGGCAGAATAGCCGTCCCAGGGCTATGCCATAGGGATAGATGGACATCTGTCGATCTGGTTTTACAGGTCACTACAAATCCAGTATTATTAAGGTCCTAGATTGGGGGGGGTCATGGGTCAGAAGACATAAGCCAAGTCTGCCCAGTCCCTATCCCAGTCATGTGAAGGAGTCTTCCACCCAGAATCTGTGCTCCCTTATTCAGAAGTGGGCAGGGTGGGGTGGGGGACTTCCCTTGTTTCTCATTTTGCTAAGGATGCCTATTTGGTTGAAGTTACTTCTGAGCCCTAGAACTCCCATAACATGTAACCCCTATACTGGCACCTCTTAATACCACCACAGACTTAGTTCAAATGCTCTTACTTGGGCAAAGGTGCTTTCTTTCCAATACCCTAGCAGCTTTTACTTTTAGCAGGGGAACCCTAACCCCCCCTAGCTTAGGGTCCCAGTTTTTTGTCAAGCTGCTTGTCTACCTCAGCCCAGGTTTGCTTATTCTGGGGGAGGTAATGCCCTCTTGTTATCCCAGGGCTCTTTTTTAAAAAATTTTTATTATTTTTAAATTTTTTGGTGAAGGGACTCTACTATGTTTTCCCAAGTGCTCTTATTCTGGTGAAAAGAACCTTACTTATGTGATTTTGGAAGGAATGAGAGATGGGTACCACCAGGCACCACCAGAGTCTAGAATGGGATGGATGGTTTTGGGGGGGATGGGCTTGGGAAAATAAGTCTTGCTGTTTGTTCTCCTGGGGCCCCTCCTCTCCAACTTTTGCAGATTATTACTGCCTCCTCTTGAGCCAGGATTATCCAGTTGCTAAAATGTAAATACTTAATCAATCGTGGTGAGGGGAGCTCTGAGTGTGGCCTCCTTTCCCTTCTCTTCCTGCCTGGATTATTTAAAAAAGCCATGTGTGGAAACCCACTATTTAATAAATGTAATAGAATCAGAAGTGACTGGTGTCTGTAGGTGCAAAGCATTCTGGGGCATCTACTGTGTATCTAACCAAGAGAGGTGGACTGGACCTTTTTACCTTCAGGTAATCTTCAGTCTTACTGCCATCCTAAAGAGCTTTGGTGGGTTCATTTGAGCTGGACCACAAAGACACTATCTCCTCCCTTCAGTTCTCATGCAGCACCCAGTAAACATAGAAGGGCTCTGTTGAAGATAATGTAGATGGTTAAGTTACAACTTATCCCCAGTCAAGGAAGACCTGTTCTGAAGACAGAAAAACCTACATTTC
>NW_006202232.1:467268-470420 GCF_000334495.1 Tupaia belangeri chinensis
CACCCCCACCCTTTTTGAAGACAAGCCCTCTCAGGGTGCAGTTGCCTGTTTTGCCCTTCCCTTTCGTCTTTCCCTTAATATACTCATCTCTCTCAATATCCTTAACTCTTAGCCCATTCCTCACTTCAATTTTCTGAGGGCCCTTGTGGAGGGAGAGGGCAAGGGAGAAAGCAAGCCCCTAATGGGGCGTGGTCACACTGGAATACTTTCCATAGCCTGACAGATTTGGGGCGCACATTCCACTTTAGGGGTGAGGTCTTGCTCCCTTCACGCTGGGCCACTCCACCATCCTCAACTCTTGACTTAACCTCTCTAGCCCTATTCTGTTTCTCTTGCCCTGACCTCAGCTGTGCCCTCTCTGCTTTGAAATGGCTAGCTGAGTTGCTCACCTGCTCCCTTCCCATTCTCAAGTGTGACTGGTGACTCGTTTGTCTCCCCTTCTCTTCGTCTGAACTCTCCTTTGCTTTTCCACCTGGGCATGCTCAGCTGCTCTTACTTGCTGGCCCAGCTACCTGACCCTCCCCTGCCCAATCCCTTCTGTCTCCTGGTTTCTCCCAGATGCCTGCAGGCTGCCTAGGGGGCGGGGCTTCACTGTGAGAAGGAGGAACTTCAGTCCAACCAGAAAGGACCCTGTAGTTTCTGGTGCGGAAAGGGAGGTGCCATCCATACAAGGTGCCAATAAAGAGCCGAGATAAGAGTGGTGGCTTAGCCAATGAGACTAGGAGCTAGGGTGGGCGGGTGATCATGGAAAGCTCGTCAATGAAGCGCACGAACGGGAAGACGGAGGGTCTAGTAAGGAATGGGCCAATGAATTTTGTAAAGACGGTGAGAAGCTGAGCTGCCCGCATTCCGGGTCTTCCAGTCCGACGGAATTTGAAAATCCTGAGGCCACGGTTTTAGACTCGGCCTGTATGTTCCCACAAGCAAAGCCACCGGCCTGGTACTTGCCCCACCCCTCTCTCCAGAGGCCCGGAAGCGGAAGTGACGGACACGGAAGTGGCCTGCTGTTGCCGAGGGGACGGGCCGGGCAGATGCCAACATGGCAGCGGTTGGGGCTGGCGGGTCCCGCCACGGTTTTAGACTCGGCCTGTATGTTCCCACAAGCAAAGCCACCGGCCTGGTACTTGCCCCACCCCTCTCTCCAGAGGCCCGGAAGCGGAAGTGACGGACACGGAAGTGGCCTGCTGTTGCCGAGGGGACGGGCCGGGCAGATGCCAACATGGCAGCGGTTGGGGCTGGCGGGTCCCCCCCAGCGGCCGGGCAGCGAGTGCGGGTGAGACGGGCTGTGGTGAGCACTTGGTGGTGGGGCACAGACCAGAACCGCTGGGCTTTGGAATGGTTCCTCACTGAAGTGAGGGAGCATCCCGTGTGGAGGTGTTCGCGTGAGTGTGTGTGTGTGTGTGTGTGTGTGTCTGTCTGTCTGTGTCTGTGTCTAGAGAGGTGGAGGGAGGACAGAACGGGTCATTGTGAGCGTGTTAGTAGGGGGGAGAGACCATTCTGAGGGTTATTGGAAGGGAGGGCCTCCTGTGTACAGAGAGGAGAGGCCAGTCCGAATGTGATAGGTATTCCCTTTGGCTGGGGGTGCTAAGACCACGGAGACCATTCTTGGGTGTGTGGAGTCCTTCCTTATGAAAGGGAGAGACCATTCTGTGGGTGTGAGTGTGGGAGTTTTTCCTTATAGACAGGAGAGGCTATTCTGGGGGTGGTGGATCCTTTCTAGAGGGACAGGGACTTTTGTGAGTTAGGGTGGAGCGAGTCCTTATGTGACTCAAAGTGTCCATTTTGAGGATGGAGATGTCCTTGGTTATATGTGTAGAAGACCGTTCTGGGAGTCCCGTCCTAATGGAGGTAAATAAGAATTCATTGTATGCTGAGGTGGGAGGGTCGACATATACATGGTGGAGAGAGAACATTCTGAGGGTGCTAAGTCCTGTAAAGCAAGTTTATTGCAAGTGTGGGTAGAACAAGGAATAATTACTTGGCTGGGGACTGGGTGGGGTGTGGTGAGGGAGGACAGACCACGTAGAATATAGGGAAATATTTCCTTATGATTGAGGGAATCAGTCCATTCTTGGGATTACTATACATTATCTGGGGTTCAGCCCTTAGGACAATGAAAGGACTCATTTCTTAAATTTGTTACACCATTCTGGATCAGGAGGCATCAAGTACCAGAGGAAGGAGGGATTGGAGAGACCATGACTGGGGAGGATCATTCCATATGGAATGTACACCATTCTAAATGTAAGGGAATCAAACCATTTCTTAGGAGGAAAACTATTCCTTAGGGGGTACCCTTTATACAGTGGTCTCATTTCCTGCATCAGGGTATTCTTTTTTTTTTTTTTTTTGGAGAGGTTTTTGCTATAGGGCGCGTGCGCTCGCCAGACAGAGAGAGACAGAGAGACAGAAAGCGAGAAATCACCCCCCAGGGGGGATGGTCATGCCACAATCCCTTCTCCTCCATTCTCCTCTCGGGATCTTGGGCACGCACGCACACGCGCCCGGCGTGAGTTTTAAGCCACCGGGTCCAGGACGCAAACTGCGGGTCCAGGACGCAAACTGCGGTCGACTACGTGGGAGTCCAGCTACATAGCCATTACGCTAACTGCTGGTTCCTGGGGGTATTAATCTTTACATGGGACAGTCTCTTATTAAATAAATAGGAACAGTGGGGCTGGCAGGTGGCGTGGTGGTTAAGGGTGCTGGACTCCCACATGGCTGACCACGGTTTGAGTCCCAGACCTGGCAGCTTGCTTTCTCACTTTCTCTCTCTCCCCCTCTCTGGTTAAATTAAAATTAATTAAAGTTAAATAATTAAAAATAAATAGGAATGTCATTTCACATAAATCTTCAGTTTGCTTATCCGTAAATCCCATAAACCTGGAATCCTCATAGTTCTTTCAGAGATCAGAGTGATATGAGTCCCTTGAGGTAATCCAGATAAATCCCTTAGCCCAGTGATAGGTGCATGATAAGCACTCAGTATATGGTGAGAATATAGTTTTTGGTATTCTACCTGGGGAAGAGTTGCTCTTTGGGAGAGAGAGCCAGAACAGAAGTGGATGTCCAGGGCCTGCACCAGCCATTTCCTGATACCTCAGCAGGGATTCCAGGTATGGGCTGGACTGGGTGGGGCCCACCTCTACCCT
>NW_006202232.1:471760-478710 GCF_000334495.1 Tupaia belangeri chinensis
GAGAAATCACCCTCCAGGGGGGATGGTCACGCCACAATCCCTTCTCCTCCATTCTCCTCTCGGGATCTTGGGCACGCACGCCAACGCGCCCGGCGTGAGTTTTAAGCCACCGGGTCCAGGACGCAAACTGCGGGTCCAGGACGCAAACTGCGGTCGACTACGTGGGAGTCCAGCTACATAGGCATTACGCTATTAATCTTTACATGGGACAGTCTCTTATTAAATAAATAGGAACAGTGGGGCTGGCAGGTGGCGTGGTGGTTAAGGGTGCTGGACTCCCACATGGCTGACCACGGTTTGAGTCCCAGACCTGGCAGCTTGCTTTCTCACTTTCTCTCTCTCCCCCTCTCTGGTTAAATTAAAATTAATTAAAGTTAAATAATTAAAAATAAATAGGAATGTCATTTCACATAAATCTTCAGTTTGCTTATCCGTAAATCCCATAAACCTGGAATCCTCATAGTTCTTTCAGAGATCAGAGTGATATGAGTCCCTTGAGGTAATCCAGATAAATCCCTTAGCCCAGTGATAGGTGCATGATAAGCACTCAGTATATGGTGAGAATATAGTTTTTGGTATTCTACCTGGGGAAGAGTTGCTCTTTGGGAGAGAGAGCCAGAACAGAAGTGGATGTCCAGGGCCTGCACCAGCCATTTCCTGATACCTCAGCAGGGATTCCAGGTATGGGCTGGACTGGGTGGGGCCCACTTCTCCCTTTCTGGTTCTTCTGCCTGTAGCCGAGGCCGTGGAAATAGATAGGGGTCAGACTTCACTGGGCCAGAGCAGGCAGGCAGAGGGGAGAAGTGGTATGCCTAGGAAGATCTCTGTTGAAAAACGAAAGCAAATTGGTGATGTGGCTTTGTCCCAGCATCTTTTGACCCCCTCATCCCCCTTGCCCCTTCCCTTCCCACAGCTCACCGCCGCCTCAAGTATATATCTCTAGCTGTACTGGTGGTCCAGAATGCCTCCCTCATCCTCAGCATCCGCTACGCCCGCACGCTGCCTGGGGACCGCTTCTTTGCCACCACTGCTGTGGTCATGGCTGAAGTACTCAAAGGTCTCACCTGCCTGCTGCTGCTCTTCGCACAGAAGAGGGGTACGAGTCAGGGAGAGGGTTTGTGCTGGGGTCGGCCGGTGGGACTCTGCACGTATGAGGGGACTTCAAGAAGTTGTGGAAAAGTGGAATTAAAGTATGAGATTATTTCGGCACCAAAAATACCAAAATTTTTGAAATCTATGCATACTTTTTGCATAACACTCATTTTCCAACATGAACTTTTTGAAGACTCCATGTGTGTGTGTACAGGTACACGTGAAGGATTAGCTGGGGGAATATCTCTATGTTTATGAACCTGCCTGGGGAATATGTAAATGCAGCTAAACTTCATGGTCTAGATATAAGTAGCTGCAGCTGTTCTTTTATACCAATAATGCCCCAGGGGCTGGCCTGTGTGGACTACAGGAGAGAGAGAGAGATTCTGTGCCCATAGGGTAGCCGGGAATTCTTTTTTAAAAAAACTTGTTTCTATCACTGCCAGATGGCGCGTGCACTGACCACAGAGAGAGAGAAGGAGGGAGGCAGAGTGTGCACCTAAGTGCATGCTCCCCCTAGTAGGCAAGGTCATACAGAAATTCTTTTCTCTATCCTGTCAGGATTTTGGGCATGCATACACAAGCACTTGGTGTGCAGCTGGGGCTGGGATTTGAATCACGATTGGCTATGTGGAATCAGGCTCCCTATGCTCGGCATTTAACCACTGTGCTACGGGGCTGGCATTTTTTTCTTTTGGATTTTTTTTTTTAATTCATGATAGAGCACATGGTGGGGGAGGAGAGAGGAGAAAGGGAGAGAAGAGCACCCTCTATAGGTTTCAGTCATGGCTGATCTGCTGGGCACATGCCAGTATGTTCCCTGGCATGTTTTCAGGCCTACCTGACCAGGAACTCAACTGTGGTCAGAATGTGGCCAGTCTAGTATGCTACTAGCTGTCAAACAGAGGCTGGGCCAGTGGGGGATTCTTACATGGTGATTTACTTATTTACCTTTAACTTTTTATTATGGAGAGTATACATGTACAGAATTGGAGAGAATAATAAAATAGTCAGATATCCATTTACTTATCTCCCAGATTTTGCAATTATCAACTCATGACCATCCTATCACTAAACAACATCAGTGATTATCCACTCACTGCTAACCTATATGTCTGTTTACATGGGCCAGCAGGTGGTGTGGTAGTTAAGTCATTGGATTCCCATATTGATGACTGCAGTTCAAGTCCCAGACCTGGCAGCTTGAACTTCATGCTAGACATGTGTGCGTACATGTCCAAAATCCCAGAGGAGAAGGGATTGCTGCATGGTTATCCCCTCTAGGGGCCAATTTCTCACTTTCCCTCTCTCTGTCTCTCCAGCAAACCTAAAAACATATGTGTATATTTATTTATGTACATCTCCCTTTACTATTTTGGTGTAAATAACACATGAAGTAATTGTTATTTTGAAGTAAATCCCCATAAATATTTTAGTACATATTTTTAAATTAGTATAACACCTAAGAATCATACATCAAAGAATTAACAATAATTCAGAAAATTAATAAAACTAATAGCCAGTCAGTGTTAGAGTTTATAATGACTTCTTTAATGTCATTATAAGGTTTTTTAAATGTGTATATGGTCAGAATTTTGTAAATGTTTAATGTCTAAGTCTGCTAATCTCTAGGTTTCCTTCCAACTCTTTGTTTTTTTCTCTTTGCAGTTAATTCGTTGAAGAAATCAGATTGTCTTGTAGACATTGGGTAGTCTGGATTTTGCTGAGTCTCTCCCTGTGGTATCATTTAACATGTTCAACTGTCCTCTATGAGGGGGGTCTTCAAAAAGTTCATGGAAAATGTGTAGTCCCCTCAGATATTATCTATAAAATTAGGAGTTAGGTTTATCTAGTAACTTAACCATCTCCCTGAAAGGTCTTCTACTTTGAAATGTTGGTCAATTGTTTCTTTGTGAAGGCCTTGCATATGTAGAATAGGGATGAGTTATGTGACCCTGCCCTGGGTCTTCACATTGAAGAAAACTTTTTTTTTTTTTTTTTTGCTGTAGCACGCATGTGCTTCCTGGAGAGAGAGAAAGTGGGAAAGCATCTCCTATGGGGGATGGCCATACTGCAGTCCCAGTCCCTTCTTCCTCATTTGGGGCAGGCACACACACAGTCCTGGCATGATTTTCAAGCCACCAGGTCCAGGACTTGAACCATGGAGTTTACCATGTGGGATCCAGTGCCTCCATGCCACTTGCTAACCTCATGTTGGAGAAAACTTTCTTTTTTCTTTTTTTAAAGAGGTTTTTGCCTTAGGGTGCATGTGCTCGCAGGAGAGACAGAGAGAGAAAGTGAGAAATGATCTCCTGGGGGGATGGCCACACCGCAATCCCTTCTCTTCCATTCTCCTCTCGGGATCTTAGGCATGTATGCACATGTGCCCGGCATGATTTTGAAGCCAATAGGTCCCATACTCAAAACATGGTCAGCCATGTGGGAGTCCAGCAACATCACTGCTACGCCGTCTGCTGGCCCCTAGAGAAAATTTTCTAACCCATCATGAGCTCCATGTCCCTGGGAAGTAGCAGTTTAGGAACCCACCTTCTTCTCTTGATTTATTCCATAAATAGTTGGGCATATGTCAGACCTTGGACTTTGGAGGCCCCCCTGTTAGCAGGCATACACCTTGCTTTTATGGGGCTGATAGTTTAGGTGCAAAATAATAGCTACTGACTTAACCATGGACCTATGTCTCTTATCTACAGTTTGAAATCCCTGTCTCTGATTTTTTTTTCCCCTGAATTAGATTGGTAGTACAGCCTGGCTTGAGCTGTTATGGGGTTCTTTGTGTCAATTTGTCTTTTCTTTTTTTCCCATTTGGTGTGAACAGTCATATAATTCACTACAGAAATATCAATGTGCTTGATTATGGTGTACAGCTCCATCTAGGTGGGGTTTGTTATATAATCTATGTATATCTAACATGTTACCTGTTTTTTCTTTTATGCTAGAGAGTGTGCATGCATCCACTAGAGAGAAAGAGCACACACACACACACACACACACATACATGCATGTGCACTCACAACAATGTCTCATGTTGCTACAATCCTCTTTCTTTAGCCCTCCAGCTTGACAGGATCTTGACAGCACATACTCCCCCAGTATATTTTCAGGCCAACCTGGAAATCCAAACCCATAGTAAGCCATGTGGCTTTCAGCACTGCAGTCTAACAGGGTATAGACTGTTACTTAGACTGGGCCTACCATATGACCTTTCTAACTTCTGGGAAGTTAGAGGGTAAACACCAGTAATTATTCCTGAGATGAGTGCCATGGAGTGCAAGGACAGGGCTCTGTGAGTGAACATTGGCAGGAGTCCCTAGGATAACCTCGTGCAGTGGGCATGGCAGTTTTCCCTG
This sequence comes from Tupaia belangeri chinensis, assembly GCF_000334495.1. Lineage (NCBI taxonomy): Eukaryota > Metazoa > Chordata > Mammalia > Scandentia > Tupaiidae > Tupaia > Tupaia belangeri. The sequence continues at coordinate 476,221 of NW_006202232.1, forward strand.
AGGAGTGACACTCAGCTAAGACTTAAAAGATGAACTGCAAAAAAAAGTTGGGTGAGTTTTGCAAAGACCTATTACACAAGAAATGATTCTCATGTACTCGCTGAAGTTAAGTCCTAACTGGACTTCTTACTGTTCAAAGCTGCATTCATGCATGTGGCAGGGGCCACTGCTTGGTGTGTTTAGGAATGACAGGATGATACAGCCCAGCAGGAGATGGCCCTTGCCCTCAGGTGATGTACGGGCCAATAAAAATCAAGCTAAGTAGTTTAAAACTTCAGGGCTGGGTGGTAGCACAGTAGTAATGCAGCACTCTGTGAGACTGACCCATATGGGAAGGTTCCAGGTTTGCCTCCAGAGACCTCCCTGAGTACTCAGCACACATGTATACATGATCCAGGACTGGCTGAGGCTGTGCATGGATCACAGCATAAAAATCCTGTTGGGGGGTGCTGTCTTTTTTCTCTCTTGCTCATGGAAGAAAAAGAAAGAAAGCAAAGAGAGAGAAGAAGGAAAAAATAAAACTCCATTTGGGAGACAGCCTTCCACTCACACCTCTACAGCTCCACTTCATTATTTCCTAGTTAATGATGATGATTTTATTGTACTAACATGTGCTGAGTACTTGCCCTGACTGGGGTTCTGCCAGGTAGGTAGGCTCTAGAAGGAGTGAAATGTCACTCTGTGGAGGCTGGCAGGTGGCATGGTGGTTAAAGTACGGGACTCCCACATGGCTGACCACAGTTTGAGTCCCAGAGCCGGTGGGTTGTCACTTTTTCTTTAAAAATATTTAAAAAAAGAAAAGAAAGAAATTTCAATCTGTGGTTAGGAGGCACATTGTTAGAGGTGGTTTGATTGTGGCTATTTAACTATTGTGTCATTGGAAAAGTCATGACATATTGTTACCTAGAAAAACATAGAAAAATACATCATGACTTTTCCAATAACTCAGTAGTAACAGCAAAGCCTACTGGAGACGTGGTTATACTGTCAGGGAAACTGAGAGCACTAACTTCATTCCAGCCCCCAGTCAGAGTTGGTGAGGGCTGGTGGTAAATAGGAACCAGGCCAGGTCCCAGCCTTCTGGGAATCCCTGTCTTTGTCAGTGTTAAAAGGGTTCTCCATCCCCACCTAGGTAACGTGAAACACCTGGTTCTCTTCCTGCATGAGGCCGTCCTGGTGCAGTATGTGGACACGCTCAAGCTCGCAGTGCCATCTCTCATTTACACCTTGCAGAATAACCTCCAGTATGTTGCCATCTCCAACCTGCCAGCTGCCACTTTCCAGGTGAGCCCCAAGCCCAGCATGGCCCCTAAGGAGCTGGCTGAGTTGGGGAGTATGGGGGGAGGGGTGGGTAGGCTGCAGAGAGCAAGGCAATGCCACCTGAAGAAGTCCTTGGAACTCCCTCCGTTTCCTCATCTATGAGAAATGGAAACAGTCATGCCCTGCTCACTGGGATGCTGGGGTGATTGAAGGAAATCCTACCAGTGAAGAGCCCTTGGCTGGCAACAGATCAGCTTTAGGCTGCTTGTTGGCAGCTTGAAGAAATGGTTAAGAGTCTGGATTCTTGGTTCAAATCTCAGCTCTGCTACTTTCCAGCTGTTAGATTTTGGGGCAAGTCATTTAACCTCTGTGCTATAGTTACCTTTAAATTAGGGATTACCACAGTACCCACTTCATAGGGTTTTTGTGAGGATTGCATGAACTAATTTATGTAAAGTACTCAGATCCACACCAGTACATAGTAAGCACTACATAAATATTTGCTGCCCGGATTGTTGTGGTTGACTCATTTGTATCTAGACCTTCCTCATCACAACGTCTACTATTTATTGGTTACCACTGTGATGCATTATATATATATCAGCTGTGTTTTTTTAAGAGTGATTTTTGCTATAGGGTGCGTATGCTCAACAGAGAGACAGAGAAATATGGCCACACCTCATTCTCTTCTCCATTCTCCTCTTGGGATCTTGGGCACACACACACACGCACCTGGTGTGAGTTTTTTAAGCCACCAGGTCTGGGACTCAAACCGTGGTCGACTACTATGTGGGAGTCCAGCGATATAACCGTTATGTCATCTTCTGGTCCCCATCAGCTGTGTTTTATAGACACTGATACCAGGACTTGCCACATGCTTTGCTCCTGGTCACACAGCCTCAAAATGGGGTTAGGGTGTGGGCATGGGTGTAGCCTGGGACTTCTGTTCTCCCAGCCATTTTTCTGTGTACTTGCTGGAAGGGACCTCAGAGCTGTTTAGCCACGACTCAGCCAATAGCCAGGGGCTGGCTACTTTTGATGTCTTTGTTGTCATCTACCCCACCCTGTCTTTCCATTGTGCCTGGGGGCCCAGAGTGGGTGCTGTCCCCCATGCACCCCTATTAGGCATTGGGGTCGGCCCTCAGTGCCTTCCAATGCCACTCACAGGTGACGTACCAGCTGAAGATCCTGACCACGGCACTGTTCTCCGTGCTCATGCTGACCCGCAGC
>NW_006202232.1:478758-479249 GCF_000334495.1 Tupaia belangeri chinensis
ACCACGCAGCCGGGGGCCGGGGCCCCCCGGCCACTGGATCAGAATCCTGGGGCGGGCCTAGCTGCTGTCGTGGCCTCCTGTCTGTCCTCGGGCTTCGCAGGAGTCTACTTTGAGAAGATCCTCAAAGGCAGCTCAGGCTCTGTGTGGCTGCGTAACCTGCAACTGGGCCTCTTCGGCACAGCCCTGGGCCTGGTGGGGCTCTGGTGGGCTGAGGGTACTGCAGTGGCACACCGTGGCTTCTTTTTTGGGTACACACCTGCTGTCTGGGGCGTGGTACTCAACCAGGCCTTTGGCGGTCTGTTGGTGGCTGTTGTTGTCAAGTACGCTGACAACATCCTCAAGGGCTTTGCCACCTCCTTGTCCATTGTGTTGTCCACTGTTGCCTCCATTCGCCTCTTTGGCTTCCATGTGGACCCGTTATTTGCCCTTGGCGCTGGGCTCGTCATTGGTGCCGTCTACCTCTACAGCCTTCCCCGAGGTGCAGCCAAAGC
>NW_006202232.1:479449-481430 GCF_000334495.1 Tupaia belangeri chinensis
CTGGCCAGCCTCTCCTGAAGGGGCTTTCTAGAGCTGCCTCCTCTGCCCAGCTAACCTCTTTTGGGGCGGGGTTGAGGGTATTGTCATTCAGGCCTTTGTGTCTGCCCCCCCTCTGCTGGAGGCATCTTATTTCATGCCTGGGAGAGACCCTCCCAGCAATCCTTACATCTTTGTGGGATGAACTGGACGAAAATCCTGCAGCTCTTGAGTATGACGAATGCTTCCCTGTGGGGTTCAGTACCATGTGGGCCATCCTCCCTCAGCACCATACTGGATCATGTTAGCTGCTGGGTCTCCTCTGTTGCCTTGGGGCAGCTCCCCTGACACCAAGACCCTTGAAGATGGGCCTCATGAGCTCTCAGAAGAGGCAGTAGTTGAACTTTTTGCATCGGCCCTTCTGGAAGACTGTAGTAGGGGCCATTTGTTTTTCAGTGGTTGGGGGATTTGTGATGTAATCAGATCATTAACGATTCAGGGTATGGGAAAAGTGTGAGGGGCAGCCTTCACCTCAAAGTGGCTGAATCTCATTGAACTCAAGACACTGGCAGTTGTGGGGTGCAGGGGTACTTTGCAAGATATCCAGAGGGAGGAAAAACAAAGCTGCCAATCACTCTTGATATCCCAGTGGCTGTATGAAGCGCCCTTACTTTGTGGGGGGTGGGTGGGTGTCTTAGAATTGATGACATGTGGAACCTACCCCTGCACTCCCCAAAGCTTATTAACCCTTTAACTGTATCCCAGGGTGTGTGTGTTGTGCGTGTGTGTGTGTGTGTGTGCGTGTGTGTGGTGTGTGTGTGCACGCATGCGTGCGTGCATGGGAGATGCCTGGGCTGTCTTTGCTACATGTAAATAGGGGCATTGAATCTTTATTTTTTGATTAATTTGTTTTGATTTTTTGGTTTGTTTTCTAAGGACTGTAATGAGCAAATGTCAGGATTCCCAATGCCAAATAAAGATGTTGTATTTATTTAGTCCACGTGTAGCTCTCTGACCCCAGGGCCCTGCTCACTTCGCATAGGCACCATTACTAACCCCAGGACTACCAGCCTCACTACTGCTGCCCTTGCTTGCTCAGGAGAACTGCCTGCCTGTCAGCCCAGCCCAGCCCAGCTTTCTGTGTTTTTCTTTCCTCCCCATTCCCACCACAGGTTGCTCACCAAGGTGAAGGGTTCGTAGCCACTGAGACTGAAGATGCTGGCCTGGCCTCGTTCTGCCTTCTTGCCTTCTTTGGTCTGGCTGGGACCAAACTCTCTGATCAGTATTAGGGATAGGGTGAGGTAGACACCAAACTCCCTGTCCACACCACCCCTGTGCCGCCCATGTGGGGCTGATGTGACTAAGCTCTCTCTGGCAATGACCCACCTCAGCCCCCAGCCCCTACCACTCCAGTGTTTCTTAGGTGAGTTTTTGCAAATAAAGTGTTTTTTGCATCTTGTTGGCATGGGTTGGGAAGCCTGGAAAGAACAAGAAGGATGCAGTCAACCTTCATAGACATGATCCACAGAAAAGCTTTTATTAAAAACCCTAGGGCTGGAGGGGTGCTAAGGTTCAGTCCTGCTGTTTGGTCCGGGAGGCCTCAGCATTGGCCCGGAGCACAGCCCCTGGAGAGGGGTAGGGCCGCTGCTGGAAGAGGGGCCCAGCTGCTGTTGTGTCAGCACCTGTCTTAGCCTCGTTCCGCTTCGGGAGTCCTGTTGACCACGTGCCCCTAGGGATGAAAGAGTCGGGGTACAAATGGTAAATGTGATGGGCATCCCCCACTTCACCGAAAATGAGGAATGGGGGAAGGAGACACCGAAGAGGGAAGGGTGGTCATGGTGCAGCAAGAGTCAGAAAGAGAAGGAAGGTCTCCCAAGGGGCTGTTACTTACCGGGGTGCATCTGAGTATGAGCTGGGATCCATGGGGTCTAACTCTTCGTCCTTGCGGCTTGCCGCTGTGGAAGTAAATGGTGGGGTGAGTTCTTAAGTTGAGGTCCAAGGTGCT
>NW_006202232.1:481511-496106 GCF_000334495.1 Tupaia belangeri chinensis
GTGGAAAGGCGCCAGCCTATGGCAGGGCTTCCTCACATTGTGCCCTAGTGCCCACCCACCTTTTGCTGGGCCTGGTCAGCTTACCCTTCTTGCTCTTGGGGTAGGGAGCCAGCTCCTCCCGGCGATGGTGGCGGCGTTCTTTGCCCTCTTCCCGGTCTGCCTTGTCATACCCACGGTCCCGATCCCGTTCCCTGTCCCGCTCTCTCTCTCTGTCCACTTTGTCATAGCCACGGTCTCGGTCTCTGTCTGACTTGTCATGGCCCCGGTCTGACTTGTCGTGGCTCCGGTCTGGCTTCTCATGGCCCCGGTCCGACTTGTCATGGCCCCGGTCTGGCTTCTCATGATTCCGATCCAGCTTCTCCTCAGCTTCTGAAGACATGAAAGTCTTACAGTGACCTCCTATCCCAAGACCCACCAGCCTCTACCTTCAGCAACCTCCCCTGCCTGGGGCTGGACCTCCTGGGTCTCACCTGCCCCTCCTTGATCTACTGTAGCATTCTTGGCCCCTCTGAGAACTGTCAGTCACTGGAGCCACCCTTGGATCAGCCAACTCACCTGAGTTACTGCTCCTGAGCTTCTTGGCAGATTTGGTAACGATGGAGTTGGGGTCATGTGGGGAGAGCCAGGACACGAGGTCTGTGTCCACGTTCCAGTAGTAAGGGAGCCCACTGTGGGGCAGTGGGAGGGAAGGAGTGTCAGTACAGATGTCCTTTCCCTGTATCTACAGCTTTTTTTTTTTTTTGATTCATAATAAAGCACATGTAACGCACAAGAGAAGAAAGAGAGCGAGCGAGGAGGGAAAGAAAAAAGTACCCTCCACAGGGCTTGGTCATACCACAGTCTCCTTCCTCCAGTCCTCCATCCCACCAGAATCCTGGGCATGTGCCTAACATGATTTTAGGCCAACTGGACTGGGAACTCGAACTGTAGTTAGCATTTGGCCTCCAGCTCCACAGTCTGCCACACTGCCAGCTGTCAGAGGCTGGCCTGTATCTCCAACTCTTGTCTCCCCAATCTCTGCCTATACCTGCCCCATGTCAGAATCCCACTGGGAGAACCCCAGATCTCTTCTCATGTCTGCCATAAGAGGGATATCACAGGAAAGGTGAAGTCAAAAGTCATCCCCCACCTCCAGGTCCCCAGGCTCACCAGGAAGGGTCGAACACCTTGTACCAGCTTGGAGGCAGGCCCTCCAACCGGGTGGCCTCATAATCCACAGGGTCATCATCATAATCCTCAGCAATGATCTCTTCCTCTGGTTCTGGCAGAACAAGCGGTGGTGGGGGTGGGTGGGAGGAGGGCAACTAAATATCAGGGGAGTTCTCATCCTTCAGAGCCTGGAGAGAGACTCACTCAAGCATTCACACAAACCACACATCAGACACATGTGTGAACTCCAGAAATTATGGAGTACTCGAATTCCAAATCCAACTATCCATGTTAAAGGATTTACCCCCAAATTTACCTTAATCTGTTGTCTCTAGATTCAGATGATGATTTACACTGTTACCCAAACCTATCTTGTTTCAAAGTTGATAGTTATTCACCAAAAACTGTATCTTTATACAGTTTTCCCATATCTGTTCAGTTCCTGAGTTCAGACTGTATGTGATGCTGTATTATCCAAATTGATTTAGATAGGATGAGATTGAACAGCAAGGGGATTATCTGAGAATATGTCCAACCTATTCAGCTTCCAAGCTTGGTAATTTCAGGGTTTCTGAGTTTTGTATATTGAATAGCAAGAGTTTGGGGTTTATCCAGACATTACTCCGAATGCATTTTCCTGAGACCTGGCACAGCAAACCAGCTGTGTCAGTTAATAGTAGGAGAAAAAGGTGTGTATGATCAGCTCAGAGCCTGGCTCTCAGCAGGTCTTGAAGAGATTTTACAGCTGTCAGTGTAATTAACAACGAAATGCATATACCAACAACAGCATAGTGCCTGTGACACAGCAGGTCCCATGTAGATGTCTGCCATAATCAATATTGTTAACAAGATGCATACCATCAACACAGAGCCTGAAACTCAATAGGCTAGGTAAGAGAAATATCAATGATCCTGATCAGTATTATTAGCCACAGGTCTATGCCTGGGACACAGTAAACTTCTAACAGATGTTAGCTAGCATCTGACAAGGGGTGGGGGGGCAACTAAGTATCAGAGGAGTTCTCATCCTTTAGTCAGAGCCTGGAGAGAGACTCACTCAAACATTCACACAAATCACACAAGGAGAAAATAAAGTGCATTTTTCCAGTGTCTGGCATGCTAGCCCAAAATAGATGCCGGGTTTTGGAATTATTGACAATTAGGTGTAAGTGTAATTAGCAACCAGCAGCTCAGTAGGACAAAATGAGATCCTCACTATCATTTTATACTGTTACTCATGTGTGTGCCAGGCACCTAGGAGGCCCAAAATGTGTGTCAACTACTGATAATGGTGAACAATAAGGTACTTCACCTCTATGGAGCCTGTATTTCAATATCTCTGAAATACATGTTATAGTATGTAAACAACAAAGTATCAGCAACTGATCACTGAACTTGGGAGATTGCAATAAATGTCTGCTCCCCTTCCTATGAGATACTATGTAGTCATCCCCACCATTGATTCTTGGATTGAAGCTGGCATGCAACAGACCCAAAGTGGGCATCAGCTGTTAATATTGTCAAGGATGAAAACAGACCAGCAGATGGCATAAGGGCTACATCGCTAGACTCCCACGTAGTTGACCAAGGTTCAAGTCTTGGACCTGGCAGCTTAAAACTCACGCTGGGCGCATGTGTGTGTGTGTATGCTGAAAACCCCAAGAGGAGAATGGAGGAGAAAGGATAGCAGCGTGGCCATCCCCTCTGGGAGGTGATTTCTTGCTTTTTGTCTCTCTCTCTGTCTTGCACACTCGCCCTATAGCAAAACTCTCCTCCCCCAAAGAAAGGATGAAATAGATACCCCCTCTCAGAACACACACACATAGTGCTTGGCATGCAGTAAGAATGTATTGTGAACAAAGAAATGCCTGCCACCCCTGTGCTTGGTGCACAGCAGGCCGAAACTAGGTACTGACTGGGACCAGCAGTTAGCATAATGGCTATGTCGCTGGACTCCGATGTAGTCGACTGCGGTTCACGTCCAGGACCCAGTGGCTTAAAACTCACGCCGGGCGCGTGTGCGTGCATGCCCAAGATCCAGAGAGGAGAATGAAGGAGAAGGGATTGCAGCATGGCCATCCCCCCTGGGGGGGGGGGTGATTTCTCGCTTTCTGTCTCTCTGTCTCTCTGGCGAGTGCATGCGCCCTATAGCAAAATCCTCTCCAAAAAAATAAAAAAAAAAACTAGGTACTGATTGTCAGTATCAACAAAATGCCTGTCAAGCATGGCACGCGAAAGGCCCATCTACTGTTAGCCCTCTTACCTGGCTCCAGATGTTTCAGAATGCCTCTCTTGGCCAAGCGGGTCTGCAGTGCAACGGGCAGCGGCATAGCGGTTAGTAGACAGACCTAGGAACGCAAAGACAGATGAAAACCAGTTCAGAGAAGGATTTGAATTCAGATCTCTTAAGAAGAAACCTCTCCCAAGCACGCACACATCTGACCCCCTTCTACCCAACTGCACCAGTAGCTGGGAGGACAGAAGCTACGCACTAAGCAGTGGAGGGGAGAGGTGCTAATATCGCTAAAATTCTCACCAGACCTCCTCTCGAGACCTTGTGGTGCGGGGCTCTGTTCCGCTCCCGGGCCCAGACTCCGCCCACCACTGAAGGAGCCAAGAGCGGCTCCCCCGCGCCCCTCAATTGGGCTCACCCAATCTCCCCCAAAGACTGCCGGGTAGGAGGAACCAAAGCGTTGGGACGGGGGAGCAAAGTGCGGCACCTTGTCCAGCTCCAAAAAACTGCGCCCACCCTGGTGTTACCAATAAAGTTGTCCGAGTGCTGGAAGACCGTCAGACTGGTCGCCTCTCTTCTGTCGCTGCTACGGTCACCAGAGCCACACGACTCTTTAATCCCAAAGCACGGAACGAGGTACTCTCTCCCCAAGCTGGAAGTAACCGGGTGACGCTCTAGCAGGCGGGAACAGATGACGTAAGCCTGGGTGACCAATGAGAATGCCCTCTTAGCTTGACGTGCGGTTAAATGACCCAATCGTGGCCCTGGAATAGATGGAAAGCTCGGCGCCTGGGCGTGGCCCGCCTGGGGTTGGGCCTGACTGAGCGGCCAAACGCAGGCGCCATGGAGGAGTACGCTCGGGAACCTTGGTACGGCGATGGGCACAGGCATCGGGGCTGTTGCTGCGGCGCCAAGGCCAGCCGTGGGAGGCGGGCGGGGAAGGCACCGGCCATACAGTGCCATGTCCCAGACTCGGGACACTTAAAAACAACTCTTTACGCCCCCCCCCACACACACACACACCACTTGGTTTCTCCCAGCCCGGTCTTAGTTAAGAGAGGCCTCAACTGTGCCTGGAAGGTTCTGCGCAGGACTAACCGCGCCACGTTTCCCCTGGCCTCGTATATCCCAGTCCCTGTTGTTAACGGAAAGAGACACGCTGGTCGGATCTGTTCGGCCAGGGGGGGTGGTACCGTATTGAGCGGAAATCCCCAGGTTTACTACGCGTGGTTTTTCCCAGGTTGCTTTTGTGGATGGGGGCGGGGAAGGACGAGCTTATTGTGGGCACGGGGTGAGGTGCTGCATCCTCCCCACAGGCTGCTCTTGGTTTTTTCCAGTGTGCCAGGTTAATGCTAACTAGTGTACACTTCCATAGCGCTTACTGACATGTGCCAGACTCTTTGCTTGATCAGTTCATTTAATCTTCGACACTAGTAAACCAGTCGGTTAATTCCTTGGTTGACTGTGAAGGACAAGGGTGGACGGCAAAAACTACTGTTTTTTTTTCCCCTTTGCCCCATTTCTCGCTTCAGTGAGGGGGTAAAAAAAATCAACAGGACTAGTTCATTATCTTAAGTTGTCATTCAAATGACTTCGTTTCTCCTAGTTGGAAAGAGTCCATGTGACAGGGCCTGGGGAGGGTTTACAATTAACCCGATCCTTCCCTTCCCACTTGCAGCCCATGGCGAATTGTGGATGATTGTGGTGGAGCGTTCACAATGGGTGTCATCGGAGGCGGAGTCTTCCAAGCCATCAAGGGCTTCCGCAATGCTCCTGTTGTGAGTCTTGGTCTTCCTCAGGTGGTATGGGGGTCAGCTGCCTTGCCCACAAGGGACACTGCTCTAAAAACTGCTTGGAGATGCCAGTCATATGTATTCATTCGTTCTTGTGCCTGCTCACCTACCATGTGACCGACCTGAGGTCTTAGGGGCATTGCAACAGTGGCCACTGTCCCCCATTCTCCCACCCAGCTGGAACACCTTTGTGGAAATGTGCTGTTAAAACTGTCATGACCAGAACCAGCACATGGTGTAATAATTACATCGCTGGAATCCCACATAGTGGGCTGCAGTTCAAGTCCCGGACCCAATGGCTTATAACTCATGTTGGGCGTGTGTGTGCATGCCCAAGATCCCCAGAGGAGAATGGAGGAGAAGGGATTGTGGGATGGCCATCCCCCTTGAGGGGTGATTTCTCGCTTTCTCTCTCTCTTTCGAGCCCACACACACAAAATTATGACCAAATCCTTATCTTTTTTTTTTTTTTTTGTAGAGAGATTTTTGTTATAGGGCGTGTATGCTCACTGGAGAGACAGAGAGACAGAAAACAAGTCACCCCCAGAGGGATGGCCACACAAAAATCCCTTCTCCATTCTCCTTGAGATTTCCAACATGCACACCGCACAGCGCAAGTTTTAAGCAGCCGATCTGGACTCAAATCACAGTCAACTACACGGAAGTCCATTGACGTAACTATTACACCATCTGTTGGTCCCAAATCATGACCAAATCCTAAGTATGTGTGCAAAGCCAGACAGACTTTACCAAGCAACAGATTCTGGGTCAGAAACCTGGATAGAGGGAAATGACAGGAGTTTAGTTGGCAGTGGGGGGACATCCTTAAAGCTGAGAAAATATTTTTTTAAAGAATTATTTTTTAAAATATTATTTATCCATTTTTTTGTTAATTTGACCAGCAAGACACACACACACACACACACACACACACAGAGAGAGAGAGAGAGAGTGCGAAAGTAAGCCACCAGGTCTGAGACTCGAACCATGGTCAGCCATGTGGGAGTGTTCAGTGCCTTAAACACCATGCCACCTGCTGGTGCCCAGAAAATATTTTTAATTTACGTAAATAATTCTGTCTTTCTTTGACCACCCCTTTCCCCAGAAGATCTCAAATATCATGGCTTTGAATGCCATCTATCTGCCAAGGTCTCAGCAAGTTATATTTATCTAACCCCATATTTGCCTTCAACTCCTGGAACTTTTTTCCCTGGATCTGTTCCCAAGTTTCCCATCCTCAAGTTCTCAGCACAAATGCTTCTCTTTTTCTCTCTCTCTCTTTTTCCCATTGAGAGATTTTTGCTATAGGGCGAATGTGCTTGCTGGAGAGACAGAGACAGAGAGATAGAAAGCGAGAAATCACTCCCCAAGGGGATAGTCTTGAAGCAATCCCTTCTCCTCCATTTTCCTCTTGGGAATTTGGAAATGCACACACACATGCCTGACATGAGTTTCAAGCTGCCAGGTCTGGGACTTGAACTGAGGTTGACAATGTGGGAATCCAGTGATGTAACCATTACATCTGCTGGTCCCCAAAGGCTTATCCTTAAAGTGACCTTTGCTACCCCTGAACCATTATCATCTCTATCCTCTATAGAGCTGTCTTGTTTATCTGTATCTTTTCTCAGGGTCTGTCTCTCCTGTTGTATAAGGCAAGCTCTTAGAGGGCAGGGACCAGATCTGCCATGTGACCGCTGTGTCCCTTGCATATAGCATGGTGCCTGGCACATTGTAGATGCTCACTACTCATTTATTGAATTAATGAACTAATGAATGAATTAGAACTTCTCAACCCAGCTCTGGGAACATCCATGTTGAAGTGCCCCCTAGCCTCCTAGTTCTTAGCTGCTTCTCCACATTTCTACCCCAGCTATCCCTTACAGGCCTCCCATCCCCTTTCCCCTCTTCAAAGCTAGAAACCCTTTCCTCAGTGGCCTCAACCCTGCTCTGATCCCCTTCCTTACTTTCCCAGGGGATTCGGCACCGATTGAGAGGTAGTGTCAACGCTGTGAGGATCCGAGCCCCCCAGATTGGAGGTGAGGGGGTAGGGAGATATAAGTGATGTAATGGCAAAGTTGGGGATGGTTGATCTTTTGGGTCTAGACTACAAGTTGAGCATTCACTTTCTAGCCCCAACTCTGTCTGGGACTTCTGGGGAGGGGGGGTGACATTTCTCAACAAATTAATATGGGGCAGAGGGCAAGAATGTGGATTGTAGAGTTTACATCAAGGCCCTGGCTCTTCTTTGCTGTTTGACCTAGAGCTAGTGAACATCATCTGTAATATGGGAGTGATGATAACAGCAACCACCTGATTTTTTTCCATCCTTTTTTTTTTTTTTTGGAGAGGTTTTTGCTATAGGGCATGGACGCTCGCCAGAAAGACAGAGACAGAGAGACAGAAAGCGAGAAATCACCCCCTAGACACCACAGTCCCTTCTCCTCCATTCTCTTCTCAGGGTCTTGGGCTCGCACACACTCACGCCTGGTGTGAGATTAAACTACCGGGTCCAGGACTCGAACTGTGGTCAACTACATGAGAGTCCAGCAACATAGCTATTATGCCAACTGCTGGTCCTGATTTTTGTAATTTATGTAATTTACATAGTCCTTACTAAGTGCTGTTTGCTGAGCTAAGCACTTTAATATTAACTAATTTAATATTGCAGAAGTCAAATAATACACAGTACCTGGGACGGATCCTGGCATCCCAGTAAACATTTAAACTATCATATTATTAGCCAACTTTCTGAGCCTCTTTCCTTCTCCCTGAACCCAAGATCAGAATTCTAACCCCATGTGGTGATTACAAAAATCAAAGTTGTCTGAGGGATCAGCAGGTGGTGTGGTGGTTAAGGGTGCTGTAGACTCCCACATGGCCAACTGCGGTTTGAGTCCCAGATCTGGCAGCTTGCTTTCTCACTTTCCCTTTCTCTCACTCTGTCCCTCTCTGGTCAGATTTAAATAAAGTTAAAGAAAGTAATTTTTTAAAAAATCAAGATTGTCCTGTTCAAAGCCATAGAAAAGATAAATCTGCTTGTCATCATTTGTCAAGTTCCCATTAAGGGGAAGGGAACATTGATGGCAAATAAAGACAACTTGAAGTGGGAGCTACCACAGGATAGGGATAGATAGGGAATATTCCCTGGGAATTTTCTGTCTTCTTTTGTATCTGGCTTTTCCTCCCCATTTTATTTTTCTTTTTTGTTTTTGCCAGCGAGCACATGCACTTGCCAGACAGGGGGAAAGAGAAAGCATGCCCTGATAGAATGTGGTCATGCCACAACCCTTTTTCCTCTATTTCTCCATCCCATCAGGATTTGGGGCACTGCATACACACATGCCCAGCATGTTTTTCAAGGACCAGGATTCAGACCACAGTTGGCCATGTGGGATCCAATTCCATATGCACAGCACTTAACTGCTGCATTACCAGGCCAGCCATATGTTTTTTTTTAAGTTTATCTCTTTTTTCTTTTTTTTTTGGAGAGGTTTTTGCTATAGGGTGCACACACTCGCCAGAAAGACAAAGAGACAAAGAGAAAGTGAGAAATCACCCCCAGGGTGGATGGCCTCACCACAAGCCTTTCTCCTTCATCCTCCTCTCAGGATCTTGGGCACGCACGCACACGTGCCTAACGTGAGTTTAAGCCACTGGGTCCGGGACTCGAACCACGGTCAACTACATGGGAGTCCAGTGACATAGCCATTATGCTAACTTCTGGTCCCTTAAGTTTATTTCTTGAGAGATAGACAAGTACCATTGAAATGATCTTACCACATCGCAGTCACCCCCCTGTCCACCCTTCTAGCCAGCCAGGGTCATGGGTTTGCCCAAAATGTTTAGGTCAACCTGGGACCCGACTCCTGGGCCTCTCCTGTGGCTCCAGTGTCACGTGGCAATGCTCCACTGCCTGTACCACTACAGCTGGTCCTTTCTCCCCATTCTTGGAGCATTCAGGGTTTGAAAGCCTCCAGACCCTGAGATGTGGATTCTCAGCATTTCCCAGGAATATTAATTAGTTCACTGTGCCCCTGTAGGTAGCTTCGCCGTGTGGGGGGGGCTCTTCTCTACTATTGACTGTGGCCTGGAGCGGCTACGGGGCAAGGAGGACCCCTGGAACTCCATCACTAGTGGTGCACTGACCGGGGCTGTGCTGGCTGCCCGCAGTGAGTACTCCTGCCCCTGCCCTGGCCCCAGCCCCAGCCACTTGTAACTGGTTCTGCCTGCCCTCACTTCTATCCCTCTGCCCCCTGACTCTCCTAGGTGGCCCACTGGCCATGGTGGGCTCAGCGATGATGGGAGGCATCCTGTTGGCCCTCATCGAGGGTGTTGGCATTCTCCTCACTCGCTACACCTCCCAGCAGTTCCACAATGGTGAGTACCTGGCAGTCGGTGCTCAGGGAGAGGTGGGAAATGCTTCCTCTTGCCTCCTTTCTACATCCTTACCTGACTGTCTTCTCTCCAGCACCCCCATTCATGGAGGACCCCAGCCAGCTCCCCACCAAGGAGGGTGCCCCTGCTTCTGGCTATCCCAACTATCAGCAATACCACTGAGGAAGCAACTGCCTAACACCGCCACCGCCTGGGGAGCTGTTCCTCAGTTCCCTCCCCGGTGATCTACCTCGAAGGGAGGGCTGGCTCCCGGTTAGCCCTGGGACCCTCCAGAGAGGGCCTCTGCTTGGAGCTCTGGTCCCAGGGCGGGGGTGGGGCACCCAGCTGCTCTGACAGATGGGTCCCCTTTGTCTCTCTCAGGGCACCCCAGCCCCACACTCATATGTAACAGGCTCTCACCCCAGCTCCTTTGTGTGGCACCCTTTTGAGTATTTAAAGCGAGTTTCGAAATGCCTGTGTATGCACTTCTTGAGCCACTAGAGGGAGCCCCTCCTAGGACTGGGAAGCCCTAGGACTTGAACTTCCATAGCAGGTAGGCTCTAGTCAGTGTGTGTGGGATGAATGGACAGTAAGGAGGAATGAATGGAGTTGTGAATTAGGTTCACTAACATGCATAGAGGGGTGGCAAGTGATGAACCATATGCAGGCAGAGGAACAGGCTTAGGAGAAAAGTAGGTGAGCACAAGGATTACTGGGGTGGGTGGAAGTGGTTCTGCAGATTATACCCCTGACCCCTCCTCAAGCCCTCAGCACCAAGGCTGGGAAATTTGACCTCACAGGAGCCCCTACTTTCTGGACACCAGTCACTCCATTTTTAAAGGTAATCCCTTTGCATATGACCTCACCATGGACCTGGGATGGAGGTAGTGGTCAGGGGGACCTAGTTTCTTCAAAGAAGGTTCCCTGTGACAGTCTCCCCTTTTATCACAGAGGCATGTTTATGCTCACCCATGCTCAGTGTTGCCAGTTTTTATTTTATTTTGTTTATTTTTTAATTTGCCAGAGGGCACTTGTGTTGTCCAGGGCGGGAGAGAGAGGGAGGGATAATGAGATAGCACCTCCTGTGGGGGATAGTCATGCCGCAGTCCTTTCTCTAGCCCTCCCTCCTTTGGGGATGTTGGACATGGCAGCATCTAGTGTGTCTCTCAAGCTGCCCAGTACAGGACTTGACTAGTTAGTACAGTTGGCTATGTGGAACCCAACCTCCTTAGCCACCATGTCACTGTCTGGCCCAGTTTTTTGGTTTTTTGTTTTGTTTTGTGTGTGTGTTTGTGTTTGATTTTTGTTTGTTTTAGAGGTTTTTGCTATAGGGTGCATGTGCATGCCAGAAAGAAAGAGAGAAAAACAGAAAGTGAAAAATCACCCCCCAGGGGGGATGGCCACGCCGCAATCCCTTCTCCTCTATTCTCCTCTCGGGATCTTGGGCACGCACGCACATGCGCCCAGTGTGAGTTTAAGCCACCGGGTCTAGGACTCGAACCCCGGTCAACTACATGGGAGTCCAGCAACATAGCCGTTACGGTAAATGCTGGTCCCTGTGTGTGTTTGTTTTAAGGGCCACTACAAAATAACTAAAATTGAGTTTTCATTTTGGGTTGGGAGAGTTAAGGGGAAGAGGTGTTTCTTCTGGATGGACATCAGCCCCAAATGCTGTCACTTCTGTGCAAACTTCTGTATAGGTGGAGAAAACATTGACCCCTCAGGAAGCTTTGGCACCTCCCCATGGCTTTTGTACCCCAATGGAAACCTGTTTCTTCTGCTCCTACACAGATGGCTTCCTGGGAGACAGTTGCAGAGATGGAAATGCCCTTTCTCCCTTATAAAACAGTCAATGGGGATGCAAAGGCCAAGGCCCCAGACTTTCCAAGACCCCAGTGGGAACCTAACCATGCTCAGTGGTGAGTTGTAGCACCTGCTTGAGCGACTTGGGGCCAGGCAGCGTGGCCATCAGCCCAAGGACCACCAGGAGAGGAGAAGAGAGCACAGGCTCAGTGCACACAGCTCTCTGCCCCCCACCCCCACCCCTCCCCGCAGGCTCTACAGCAGCAACACCAGGCTGGCCTCTGTCGAGCTGGGGGCTCCATTCAGCATAGAGGGGTGGCAAGTGATGAACCATATGCAGGCAGAGGAACAGGCTTAGGAGAAAAGTAGGTGAGCACAAGGATTACTGGGGTGGGTGGAAGTGGTTCTGCAGATTATACCCCTGACCCCTCCTCAAGCCCTCAGCACCAAGGCTGGGAAATTTGACCTCACAGGAGCCCCTACTTTCTGGACACCAGTCACTCCATTTTTAAAGGTAATCCCTTTGCATATGACCTCACCATGGACCTGGGATGGAGGTAGTGGTCAGGGGGACCTAGTTTCTTCAAAGAAGGTTCCCTGTGACAGTCTCCCCTTTTATCACAGAGGCATGTTTATGCTCACCCATGCTCAGTGTTGCCAGTTTTTATTTTATTTTGTTTATTTTTTAATTTGCCAGAGGGCACTTGTGTTGTCCAGGGCGGGAGAGAGAGGGAGGGATAATGAGATAGCACCTCCTGTGGGGGATAGTCATGCCGCAGTCCTTTCTCTAGCCCTCCCTCCTTTGGGGATGTTGGACATGGCAGCATCTAGTGTGTCTCTCAAGCTGCCCAGTACAGGACTTGACTAGTTAGTACAGTTGGCTATGTGGAACCCAACCTCCTTAGCCACCATGTCACTGTCTGGCCCAGTTTTTTGGTTTTTTGTTTTGTTTTGTGTGTGTGTTTGTGTTTGATTTTTGTTTGTTTTAGAGGTTTTTGCTATAGGGTGCATGTGCATGCCAGAAAGAAAGAGAGAAAAACAGAAAGTGAGAAATCACCCCCCAGGGGGGATGGCCACGCCGCAATCCCTTCTCCTCTATTCTCCTCTCGGGATCTTGGGCACGCACGCACATGCGCCCAGTGTGAGTTTAAGCCACCGGGTCTAGGACTCGAACCCCGGTCAACTACATGGGAGTCCAGCAACATAGCCGTTACGGTAAATGCTGGTCCCTGTGTGTGTTTGTTTTAAGGGCCACTACAAAATAACTAAAATTGAGTTTTCATTTTGGGTTGGGAGAGTTAAGGGGAAGAGGTGTTTCTTCTGGATGGACATCAGCCCCAAATGCTGTCACTTCTGTGCAAACTTCTGTATAGGTGGAGAAAACATTGACCCCTCAGGAAGCTTTGGCACCTCCCCATGGCTTTTGTACCCCAATGGAAACCTGTTTCTTCTGCTCCTACACAGATGGCTTCCTGGGAGACAGTTGCAGAGATGGAAATGCCCTTTCTCCCTTATAAAACAGTCAATGGGGATGCAAAGGCCAAGGCCCCAGACTTTCCAAGACCCCAGTGGGAACCTAACCATGCTCAGTGGTGAGTTGTAGCACCTGCTTGAGCGACTTGGGGCCAGGCAGCGTGGCCATCAGCCCAAGGACCACCAGGAGAGGAGAAGAGAGCACAGGCTCAGTGCACACAGCTCTCTGCCCCCCACCCCCACCCCTCCCCGCAGGCTCTACAGCAGCAACACTAGGCTGGCCTCTGTGGAGCTGGGGCATCAATCAAATCCAGGGTGTCCCAGACTGCGACCCTTCTAGAGTCTCAGGGCCACTACTTCCTTCTCTCCTGTCCTGTACACTGAGGCTTTACCCACTCAAGACCCTCTTTCAGGCCCTATCCCCGGCTTTCAAGCCCAGCCCTGCTAGCACCTCTGGAACTCTCACTTCTGCACATTCGCAGGCTCTGCCCCCTCAGGCAGTGATGGGCTCCAGGCACTCCAGTTTCGGTGTTTCCTTGCCACTTCCCCACACACCCCATTCCCTGCCTATCTTCTAGTGCTCCTCAGCTGACAACCCCGCCTCCTTTATTGTGAATATCAGCTTGGTTCTTCTGAAGCTCTGTCCCTACTGCATCTCCCAGGTCCCCTCCAAGTAGGCTCTGCCCTTATAGGCTCCTCACTGTTGGCAGGTTCCCACCCCATGCAGCCTCTAGATCTGCCTTCAGGCCCCACCCTTCAGGGATCCCCAAACACCTGGGTACTCTGCCATCTTCTGCCCCAGTGACCTTGTTCACATCTCTGGGGTGGACTGTGCATACCCGGTCCAAGTGACTTGACTGAGAAGTTCGGAGCCTCCTGCTCAGGCTCCTCTGGTTGCTAGTGGGGTGTAATGGGGCTCAGGATGGAGTCACAGGAAGGGGTTACGGGGCTAATGACCAGTCTAGAAGCCAAGGCCCTGTCTTAGAAACTGATGCTCAGAGCCTCCAGGGAAGATGACGGCGGAGTTGGTTCTGGGAGCTCTGGTGTCAGCAACATCATCGTCTCTGAACTGTGGCTCCCTGGGACATCCATGTCTCCCAAGCTGGGGCCCAGGTGAGGAGCCATGAGGATGGGGCCTCAGGCCTGCTCTCTGACCTGTTTCTAGGGAAGAGAATGTGGGGTCAGGTCCTTGGTTTTTTTGACAGGGAAATACTACAGAGACCCAGGGAAGGTAAAGATGGAGAAAAGAAAGTGAGATACAAAGGGAGATGAAGAGCAATGAAGAGAGAAATAGAAGCTGGGAGGC
This sequence comes from Tupaia belangeri chinensis, assembly GCF_000334495.1. Lineage (NCBI taxonomy): Eukaryota > Metazoa > Chordata > Mammalia > Scandentia > Tupaiidae > Tupaia > Tupaia belangeri. The sequence continues at coordinate 495,643 of NW_006202232.1, forward strand.
ATACACATAGATAGGGAAATAGAGACAGTGAAAGAGGTAGGCAGAGATGAAGGCAGTGAGACATGTAAGAGATTAGTTAAGAGATAGAGACAAGGAGTGGACTGAGACAGCAAGAGAAATAAGCCATGCAAAGGTCAGAAATGAGGTAGGGAGATGGGAGAAAGTGAGGAGAGGGTGCTTCTGGCACAGTGCTGGAGAGGTGTTAGCTGAGTCAGGAGCTAGGCCCACAGGGAGCTGGCAAGCCACCTGGTCGCTCACCCTTGAGCTGGAATTAGGGGACTCTTCACTGTTGCGAAGCTGCTGACATCTGCCCGTGCTCTCCTCCACAGACAGGTTATTTATTACCCTGAAGGTTAGCCATCTCTTGGTGTGTGTCAGGAGATATTTCTAGGCTCATTACTCTGCGCTGTGTCTAAATCTCTCCAGAGGGATCCACGATCTCTAATGTCTTTCTTTTTTTTTTT
>NW_006202232.1:496612-496821 GCF_000334495.1 Tupaia belangeri chinensis
ATCTCTAATTTCTGAGGCAGCTGTTCAAACATTTCCTTTGCTTAGAAGGCCTGGACCATGCAGAACCATGAAATCTAAGCAGTTTTCTTTAAAGAATTATTTTATTTATCTTTCTTTCTTTCCTCCTTCCTTCTTTACTTCCTTTTCTTTTTTTCTGTCTTTTTAAAAAGAATTATTTTATTTAACTTTATTTATTTTAATTCGGCCAG
>NW_006202232.1:497138-498615 GCF_000334495.1 Tupaia belangeri chinensis
CAGAGAAAGATAGGGAAAGTGAGAAAGCTAGTCACCGGGTCTGGGACTCGAACTGTAGTGAACCATGTGGGAGTTCAGTGCCCTTAACCACCACGCCACTTGCTGGCCCCATGAGCAGTTTTTTATTAATAACTTGGGGATATTATGAATAAAGGTATTATGAACATTTTTCTGTGTCTTTGTTAACATCTGTATGCATTTGTGTTTATTACATACCTGGAAGTATCATCACTGGGTGATGGGTATACATATATAGAGCTCTAGTAGATACTGCTGAACAGTTTTCCAAAATTGTTGTACCCATTATACTTATATCAGCTGTGAGTGAGATACCCTGTTTCTAGAAATTCTTTAGTGGCACTTGGTATTATCAGATTTAAACAAAATAGCATTTTATTGTCTTAATAGACAGCTCTGATTTACTGTGAGCTTATTTTCAGTTTCCCCTTTTGTAAGATGTTTCCCATATCCTTTGTCTGCTTTTTCATTGGGTGTCTTATCTTTTTCTTATTGGTTTTTAGGTGCTTTTTATATATTGTGGCTATTCATTCTTTGTCAGTTATAAGTTTTGAAGCTATGTCTTTTAGGGCAGATATTTCTGCATGTTGGTCTAGGCAGATGGGCCTTGCAAAACCATCAAGTTCCTATTATGACTGGGAAGAGCAAACAAATATTTCCTGTGGCTCTAAGGGACACAGATTTAACTAAGAGGGAGTTAGCCCTGGAGGTGTCCCATAACCAACCTGAAGGATATATCAGGAACATCATGCATGGGTCAACACTTGACCACATAGGACCTAGAGGAACTGGCATATCTCTGAAGATGCCTGTGTGAACAAATAACCTCCAACGTCAGCTTACTTTCCCCAGACTCTAAAAACATAGAAGTTAGACTCCAGCCTGGGAAAAATGAAAAGGGTGCAGAAAGCCTGTGTGGGGCCATCAGATGGCATCACGGTTATATTGCTGGACTCCACATGGCCAACGCGTTTCGATTTCCAGACCCAGTAGCTTGAAACATGCTGGGCACATGTACGTGCATGCCCAAGATCCCGGGAGGTGAATGGAGGAAAAGGGATTGCAGTGTGGTCATCCCCCACCCCCGGAGGGTGATTGCTCACTGTCACTGTCTCTGTCTCTCTGGTGAGTGCATGTGCCCTAAATCAAAAACCTTTAAAAAAAAAAAAAAGCCTATGTGAGCTGACTCTACTAATAAAATGTAGTTATGTGGGGGCAGATCCTAAAGAAATTGAGATTTTGCTCTGTAGAAAGAAGGAAAGCCCAACATGCTCATTATTTCATGGGAATTGTTTTTTCTTTTTTTTTTTCTCTTGATGTGGAGTAAACGTGCTTGCAGGAGAGAGACAGACAGAGGGAGAGGGAAAGTGAGAAATTATCACCCTCCAGGGGGAATGGCTACACCACCATCTCTTCTCCATTCTCTTCTTGGGATTTTGGGCACGTGCCCATGTGCCTG
>NW_006202232.1:498848-502054 GCF_000334495.1 Tupaia belangeri chinensis
ACCGCAAAAGGAGATAGAAATGGAGGGGAATGGATTGCAGTGTGACCACATCCATGAGTGGGTACTTCCTCTCTTTTTCTGTCTCTTTGTCAAACACATGTATCCTCTGGCAAATTAAAAAAAAGGGGGGGGGGAGGCGGGGGCGTTTAAAGCACGGACTCCCACCTGACCACGGTTCAAGTCCTGGACTTGGCAGCTTGCTTTCTCACTTTCTCTTTCTCTGTGAAAAAAAAAGAAGAAAAAAGTAAGGGGCCAGCGGGCAGCATGGTGATTAAGGTGTCTGTATGGTCAAAATGAAGAAGGAGAAGGAGGAGAAGAAGCAGAAGCAGCAGCAGCAGCAGAAATAAAATTAAATACTGAATTCTTTAGGGGCTTGCAGGTGGCGTGGACTCCCACATGACCAACCACAGTTCAAGTCTTGGACCTGGAGCCTTGTTTTTTCACTTTTCCTCTATCTTGCTTTCTCCCTCTTTCTTTCATCAAATTAAAAATAGTAGTAAAAATAATTAAATAATTTTTAAAAGTGGGGCCAGCAGTTGGTGCAATGGCTATGTCACTGGATTCCCATGTAGCTGACCGTGGTTCGAGTCCCGGACCCCGTGACTTAAACTCACACCAGGCGTGTGTGCGTGCATGCCCAAGATCAAGATCCCTAGAGGAGAATGGAGGAGAAGGGATTGTGGCATAGCCATCCCTCCTGGGGGGTGATTTCTCGCTTTCTGTCTCTTTCTGGCGAGTGCACGCACCCTATAGCAAAAAAACCTCTCAAAGGAAAAAAAAACTAAAAAATAGAAAAATCCTCTGTGGGCTAGTCTGGACCCACTCTGTGGCACAACAATAATGCACTGCTCAAGAGAAACCAGATCCCACTTGTGACAGCAGTTTGAATTCCTAACTTGGTCACTCCAAAACACGTCGGTCATGTGTGTGAGTGTGCAGGACCTAAGGGACTGGAGGACTGAAAGAAGGGGATCATGGCAGCACCAGACCTCGTGGAGGGTGCTTCTCTCTCTCTCTCTGTCTCTCTCATGCACATTCTTACACACTATCATGAATAAAGAAGAAAAAATAACTTGAAAACTCCATGTGGCTTGATTCCCGAGCCCCCAAACCCAGGTCAAAGCCACAGGGCCACCAATGCACAGAGGAGGCTTTGAGCACACTGGGCTCGACTCCTCCCAGCCCAGAAGGAGAAACCAAGGCCTAGAAAGGGCAAGAAACAAAACCGAACCACACAGCGGCTCCAGTGTAGACCGCAGGCCAGAACTCGACTCACCTAGTCTCCCAGGATGCGGTTCTATGAAAGATGCTTTCTAGCGCTTCCCCACAGTCATCACCCATTCTCATGTCAGAATCAGAAAGCAGATGGTGGCAACCAGGGGCTGGCAGAAGGGAAAGTTTGTTGTCTCAAGGGTATAGTTTCCATTCTTTTAAAAAAATATTTGCCAGAGAGCACATACACTCACCAAAGAGAGAAAAAGTGATAATCACCTCTTATGGGGAATGGCCATGCCCACAATCCCCTCTCCATTTCTTCTGCTTTTTGGGATTTTATACACATGCCCAGTATATTTCTCAAGCTGCCGGGTCCTGAGCTGAAACCATGCATTTGGGCATGTGCCATCCTAGCCATCACCTGATCCAGCCACTTTAACAACCATGCCACTTGGCTGGCCCTAGAGTTTCCATTTTAAAAGATGAAAAGACTGGGGCCAGCAGTTGGCGTAACGGTTCTGTCACTGGACTCCCACGTAGTTCATCGTGGTTCGAGTCTCAATCCGGTGGCTTAAAGTCACACCGGGCGCGTGTGCATGCATGCCCAAGATCCCAAGAGGAGAATGGAGGAGAGGAGCTTGCTGTGTGGCCATATCCCCTGGGAGGTGATTTCTCTTTCTGTCTCTCTCTCTCTGTCTTTCTGGTGAGCACATGCTAGCAAAAAATCCTCTCCCCGCAAAAAGATGAAAAGACTTATGTTGATGGTTAGTCATGATGGCTGCATAACGTTGTGAATGTACTTTTTAAAAAGAATTATTATATTTAACTTTATTTATTTTAATTTGACCAGAGAGGATCAGAGTGAGAAGGAGAGAGAGAGAAAGAGAGAAAGAAAGAGAAAGAGAAAGTGAGAAAGAAAGCTGTCAGGTCTGGGACTAACTGCAGTTGACCATGTGGGAGTTCAATGCTCTTAACCACCACGTCACCTGTCCACCCCGTGAATGTATTTAATAGCACTGAACTGCACACTTAAAAATGGTTCTGATGGGGGACTGGTAGGTGGCATGATGGTTAAGGTGCTGGGCTCCCACATGGCCAACTACAGTTCGAGTCTTGGACCTGGCACCTTGCGCTGTCACTTTCTCTCTCCCCTTCTCTAGTCAAGTTTTTAAATATGAGGATAAAAAATAAAAATAAATAAAATCGTAAAAGAAATTACTCTGATGGTAAATTTTATGTGTATTTTTGTTGTTTAGTTTTTTTCATAGAGCACATACTCATACCAGAGAGAGAGAGACAGAGACAGGGAAAGTGAGAAATCACCTGCAGGGGATATGGCCACCCCACAATCCCTTCTCCTCCATTCTCCTCTCTGGCATTTTGGGCACGCATACACACACACTCAGCATGATTTTCAAGCCGCAGGGTCCAGGATTAGAGTCATGGTCAACCATGTGGGAATCGAGCAACTTAATCACCACACCTGCTGACCCCTGTTATGTGTATTTTACCAAATGTTTTAAGTTGGGAAGAAAAATGGTCAATTGTGCAGTTTGAGTCCCAGACTGGGTGGCTTCAGGAACATCCCAGGCACACGTGCATGTGTGCCCAAAATCCCCAAAGGAAAAGTGGCAAGGGGGTTGCAATGTGACCATCCCTCATTGGGGAGTGCTTTCTCACTCCTGTGCCAAGCATCTTCTCAGAATTATTATTATATTTTTAAATCTGGGGATGAGCCAGCAGGTGGCATGGTAGTTGGGGCACTGGACTTGTACATGGCCAATGGCAGCCCAAGTCCTGGACCTGGCGACTTGCTTTCTCACTTTCCCTATCCGTGTCTCTCTCTGGAGAATGTACGAGCCCTATAGCAAATTAAAATAATAATGATAGGGGTCAGCAGAGGGCATAGTGTTTACACCGCTGGACTCACACATGGCTGACCCCCCAAACTAGTGGCTTCAAACTCACTCTGGGTTCATGTGCATGTGTGC
>NW_006202233.1:0-728 GCF_000334495.1 Tupaia belangeri chinensis
CACTGCAGGTGCACGTGTGGACCGCCACTGCAGGACCCACTCCTGGCCATTGGGGCATGAACTGGAGGTGGCGGGTGCCACGTCGGCCCTGTATGGTGTGCCGTGTTTAGATCCTGTTCATGGGGTGACTTACACTAGCCAACTTTCGACTTGGAGTTCACCGTCTGTGGTAAGAAGTGGACACACACATTTGGCTCAAATTAGAAGTCCTTATTCCGGGCTCTCAGGTTTTCTGCCGTGGCGCCGTGGCCTATTTCCAGGGACCACCCTCCTCTCGTAGGAGAGCCCTGACTGCCGCCGTAGTAGCCATCCTGGCGCTCAGCGCCCCCCTCTGCTGCCTGTGGGCTCCTCCTCCACTCCAGCCTCCCCATCGGCAGTGCCATGTGCTCGACTGCCGTCCACCTTAAACAGGAAAAGCTTCCCCTTCCCCTCCCTTGCTCTTTGGCCAGAGCCCTCTTGCCCCTCACAGCCAGCGTGGGAAGGGTTGTTTAAAAGCCTCGTCTTCTCTTCCACTTCTCTCACTCAGGTTTTACTCTTGCACACATTTCCCTTCTTTCATGGCCCCCAGCTGTCTCCACCCTGCTGTAGCCCTCGGGTGGCCCGGCTCCCAGCGCACTGTCCACCCCTCTCTTCCTTGGAGTAAACCGGCTCCAGGAATTCTCACCTCCAGTCCTTGCGACATTGTATTCTCCTTTACCCTTGGCTCCACTCTCTCTCTGGATTCTCCT
>NW_006202234.1:0-656 GCF_000334495.1 Tupaia belangeri chinensis
AAAAGCCTCTTGTAAAAAATTATATATATATTATATATATTATAGATGGAATGAGGTAACAATTTAAATATTTATCAATCTCTTTTTTTAAATGATTATAGATTTACTTTTACTTATGATTATTATTTTATTAATTTGACCAGAGGGACACAGAGAGAGAAAGGGAAAGGGGGAAGCAGGACCCCAGGTTCAGGACCAGAACTGGGACCTGTGGGCGTCCAGCGCCTTGACCACCATGCCACCTGCTGCCCTGGACACTTATTGATAACATGTTAGAATACACAGACCTGGGCCTCCCTACCCGCCATGCTGAACTCTGGGGTGGGCTAACGCTATGAGCTTTCCCAAGTTCCAGCCCCTCCAGGTGGGCTCAGGGAGGTCTGGCGGGGTCTGGAGCAGGCTCCCAGATTCTCGGCCTGTGCCCCTGAGTTAATGTGTGCTCCCGGGCTTGGTTTGGAGCTGGGGTAGCAGACTTCATGGCATTTGCAAATAATAGCGAATTTCGAGGTGTCATCCATGCTCAGGGGAGAACTGAGCAGGAGAGGGTTCTTTTAGACCTGGGCAGGCAGAAGGGCGGGGAGGGGCAGCTGGTGGATGGGGAGGAAGGGAAGGGAGGGGAGGGAAGAGGGAGAAAGGAAAGGAGGGAGGAGGGAGAA
>NW_006202234.1:731-987 GCF_000334495.1 Tupaia belangeri chinensis
AGCCAGTAACAAGTTTATATCATAAAATAAATCTTGGGGACCCTCCCCATCCCTGACGGATTTGGGGATGCCTGGAAATGCATTCTCTGAAACACAGGGCTGATCTAGGAAGAGGGATGTTTGTTTTGTTTGTTTGTTTTTGTTTTTATATTTTGTGAGCTCCCTACTGGGGTGAATTCTCTGTGTGAGAAACTTCTGGGGCTTGCTTTTGTGTTCCGGAAACTTTCGGATACCTGGCTCCGACCTCACACCTCGC
>NW_006202235.1:0-885 GCF_000334495.1 Tupaia belangeri chinensis
ACAAAATGGATATTTTAACAGTTGAACATTTCTCCCAAGTATAGTTGATAAAACTGCAAAATATATTCAACAGTAATAACACATTTCTTTGTGTTATTAATGCTTTGCCTCTCTTTTTTTTCTAAATGTCTTTCCTCAGACCCTCCTTTTTCACACACACTATATATGGTATTTACATCTACATACTGTATTTCTATATCCTTTAGTTAATTATTTTCAGTCATAGAGGGTGGACACTCAGTATATATTAAGTGGGGACATACAATGCCTCTCTTTCATAGCCTGGCTTGTTTCACTCAGCCATAAATCTTCTATATTCATCCACTTTCTGTCAAAAGCCAGGGTTTTGTTTTTTTATGGCTGAGTAGTATTCCATTGAGTATATGTGCCACAATTTTTCTATCCATTCATCTGTTCGTGGGCATTTGGGTTGTTTTCATGACTTAGCGATGGTAAATAATGCCACAATAAACATCGATGTGCAAGTCCTTTTCCAATGAAGTATTTTTCTGTTTTTAGGGTAGATACCAAGGAGTGGGATTGCTGGACTTCTAGGATTTCATGGAATAAATTATTAATGCCCTTAGTATTTTGTTCCTTTTCGAGGACAGAGTTATTAGAATGTTTGGGCGCTTGGTAGTATCTAGCATTTCTTGTGTATTATCCTCATTTTTATTGGCTGTTTTTTCAGTCTTTTTGATAGTTTTTCCTAGTCAGAGGTTTTGTTTTCTCCATTTAAAATTTGATCTTCTGCCTGATCTAATCTACTGTTAATACTTTCAAGGGAGGTTTTAATTTCCTCTATCAAATTCTTCATCTCTAACAATTCCATTTGATCCTTTTTATGGTGTCTGCTTCTTTCAAATCATGAGAGAACTTCCTCAT
>NW_006202236.1:0-911 GCF_000334495.1 Tupaia belangeri chinensis
TTTCAACAAAAGTGACTCCATGGTTTCTGATGTAAGTGTCATCCTAGGAGTCAGAAACAACAAAGCTAAATTACAGTTGTATTATTGGTTTTAGAGAAACTCAGATCTGAGCTATGAGAATCATCTCAATATCAAGTGTAAACTCTCATGAGAATGTGGATTCAGAGAATAAGGGAAAAGGTAGTATTAGGACAAGTGGGGACAGGGTGAAATAAATTCTAGATATGGGTTGATGATGAGGGCAATACATTTGTAGCAGGTGTAGGCATAGCCGTTTAAGAGGTGGACTAAGTGGAAGAGTGCTAGACTCAAAACACATGGTAAGTGCGTGTGAAATAAAGCCTGCCTGAAGGAAGAACTGGATGCTTTGGTGTAGCCTCAATGACAAAAGGAAGACAACCATTATTCTCTTGTTGCTTCTATGTAACCTTTCTCTTCAACTCTCCTGCTTCAACTTAATTAACATTATTTTCTTTTAGAAATCGTTAGGATTCAAAGTGAGTACAGGACTCCATCTTCAGATATGTGCAAGAATTAAACACAACTGGAAGTTTCTTCAACTACACTATGGTGCACACTGGTAGAGAAACTGGCGATTTTGTAATTGTACAAAAATAACCTGGTGAGGTGGTGAACTCAGGAATTTTCCAAAATTCAACAATATATAATCAATCATACTTTGAAAGCTTCCCTTCCTGATGGCATATTCAGGATATTTCCACATTTCCTCAAAGAGGGGAAAATGTTCTCTCCCAATTTCTCTCCACTCCCTCAAAGAAAAAATAGGAACTAACCTGGAAGTACCCAAGATAAATTATAATGAAAGGAACTCAACATTCCCTGCTAACAGATTTCAGACTATTTGTATTGCCTACAAGGCTTATTTCAACAATCTTGGTGAAAAATCACCC
>NW_006202237.1:0-2081 GCF_000334495.1 Tupaia belangeri chinensis
AACAAGCCTCCCTGGCCTTCCCTGGCTGAAATAGTTTCCTTTAACCTCCACTGATTGTGCAGCATAAACATAACAAGCCAGTCTAAAAGTCACCATTGTTCACCTCAGATGCTGTCACTCCCTATATTTTGCCAAATCACTTATTGAACCCAATGTCTTTTTGCCTGTTGTGTCCTTTTGGTGCACTTCTCAAGAACTCATTGGCCATATAGACTTGGGTTTATTTCTGGGGTCTCTGTACATGGTGGAAGCCAGCTATAGGTACTTGCATGGTAACAGAGACAGGGTCTGGGACCAACCTCAGAAGCACACATGGCAGTTGGGGCTGGGAGGCCATGCACAATTGCAGCAGCCATTGACAGGGTCACCCTTCTCTTTGTGAGAACCTGCATATCCAGGTGGGACGTATACCTGCATGTGCAGCTGTAGGTACCAACTATGGATGAAAGGCGGTGTCAAGGTGGGAACGTGAGGGAGGACTCGCTGCTATGCACATGCAGCAGTGGGCATTAGAGGTAGCAGGTACACTCATCTGGCTACAGGAGACAGACTCAGTCATGCTTCATGTAAGAGTGGGACTTGCAATGGGGGAACCAAGGTTGTTTGTGGGTATGAATGTGGTAGGGACAGAGAAAATACAGAGGCAGGAGGTTGGGTGATTCCATGGAGGACAGGTGGTAAGGGAGGCACCTAGAGACTGTTAGGGATGCTGTCCTGGGTCAGTGGGCCACGGTACCCACAGCAGGGGCACCTCAAGCAGCTCCAGATTGGGGAGGAGAAATGAAAGGGGAGGAGGGGCCAGTCTGGGGGACTGTGAAGGCTGCTGGGCTGGGTCCCTGAGCCAGCGTGACCACAGAAGCAGCAATCTGACTGATTTTAGTGTCTCCAGGGAATGAGAGAGTAAAGAGGGTTGGTTCAGTCACCTGCAGCTTGTGAAGCCAGAAAAATGAGGTCCATAATCATGAAAGCTGCAGGGATCTACAACAGTTGTACTGGTTATTGGTTTCCTCAGCCAGAGAAGCTTCAAAACAAGTCACTGGGATCCACGACTGTGAATACCAATGGTTCCTCAGTTTTGAAAGGTATGGGGAAAGCCTGGTATCCACGAAGGGTGTTGAGGGCTTCAGCAAAGACAGCTCATGAAATCTTTGTCAGGTAGGCCACAGGGAATCACAGTGATTCCCATCCTGTGGCTGACGCTGATAAAGCCCATTCTTCTTTCTGTCCCTCTTCACCTCCTGTTATTCTGGCCTCCCCAGAGGTCATTTCTGTATAGTTTCTCTGAGGTTATTTTTCTTTTATTGTCCTATGGCTTCTTAGAGGGACTTCTGAGCCCTTTCAGTGTTATTTCTGCATGACAATGACTGTCAAATTGTTGCTCTTTGTGAAGAAAGGAAGGATGGTATTTTCTGTTATTATTTTATCAACATCATGGCTATATCCATTCCTTTGCCATTTCAGTAATATGTCAGTAAAGCTACAAAAATATTCTATACTTTTTCCCCAGGCTCGCAAAGCATGCCAGATATGCAATAAAATGTAAGATATTAATGTGATATTCACCTATCACATTCTAAAATAGCATCCAAGCTATTGTAAGGGTGATTAGTATCACAGCTTAGTTGAACTGCTTTGAATAGTGTTATGCATGTATAGCAAAGTTCATGGATAGATCCATTTTAGTTATATGGTATTCATGTAGGGTATTCACGTAGTAATTTATTTTAATTTTTTCACACAAATTCAAAATTATAGAAAGCTTGGCAATAGCATTAGAAACTACTCTTGATTATTTCACTTACATTTCTCCAAGGTAATTGATTTACCATAATTTCAATTAATACAAAGTATTAATAATTCAGTCTGATTTTTCCTAAAACAGAAATACTTTTCCATGAAACTGCTGTATAACTCACAAATCAGGAGATCAACCTGGGTCACAGTCCAGTCCACAGGCCAATTAAAGGCAACTTCCAATTTTACCAACTGCAGAGCTACATGAAAATGTGTTTGTCTGCTCTGGTTCTGAGGTTTCCCTTGTTTTCATAATTTTGATAGATTGAAAGTGCAATCATGACCCC
>NW_006202238.1:0-1367 GCF_000334495.1 Tupaia belangeri chinensis
GCTTGCTTGGACTTTCAAAACTATGTTAAGAAAGAGATGTGAAGAGTAGACTTCTTATCTTGTTCCAGTCCATAGAGAAAATCTCTCAACATTTCCCCCCTTCAATATGATGTTAGTTGTGGGTTTTTCATAAATGGTCTTTATTGTGTCCTTCTTTAATTTTTGAGCATTTTTTAATAAAAAAGATATGATGCATTTTATCAGTTTATTTTCTGCATGCATTGCCATGATCATACACTTTTTGTTCTTCATTTTGTTGATATGGATAATCAGATTAATGGACTTGCCATTGTTGCAGCATCTTTAGATCTCTGGGATAAAACCCTTCTAATCATTGTGTACATATTTTTAATGTACTGTTGGAGTCAAATTTTCTTATTTTGAGTAACTCTTTATTAGTGATTCAATCACAGTAGTTTTTAATTGGTGTCTTTATGTCATCTATACAATTTTTGTTCATTCTTTATAAGTCACATGTATACAGAGATTTATTTATTTAATTGAGATACTTTAGCTCATTGGCATATAGTGTAAAACCCAAAGATAGATTTATCCAGTGGTGATGCAGAGGAGACAACGACAATGCAACTGCATAAGAGGCATTTATTTTTCCAGCTAGTTGGGGTCTGAGTTAATGCCTGAAGCAGTGGATTACAAGAACTCTGAACCTAGGAACGAGGACTTTTTATAGCTCAGGAAGTAATACAAGATATTTTATTAGCAGTTTTTCATAGTTTACAGCACACAAAGGAGGGGCCATTTGTAGTTAGGGACTAACTGTTATTGCCCACCTGAATTTAGATAAGAACTCTTAGTAAAGGTAGGTAATCTTCTTCTGGAGCCTTCAGGATTGTTCATCCTGTCACTGCCAGTCAGACCTGCCCATCCTCTGTTAACCCAGGAATTCCTATGCCTGGTAAAGCCACGAATTCCTGTATCCTGTTTGCTGTGAACTGTCTGTTAATTAGCAAATTCCTGTGCCCCATCTTTGAATCTGTCATGAAAGTGAATAGTTAACTCAGCCTAACATAAGCTACTGGTTCTACAGCCCTAGCAAGGGTGTTTAAGCTAAATCAGCCTAAACTAACTCAGCCTTACGTATGCTAATTACACTAAATAGGCTTATACTAACTCAGCCTAACATATACTAATTCGGCCTAACAATAGTTGTTCATCATAGTCTCTATCATTTTTTAAATTTCTGTGATAGGTTTTAATTCTACTTCTATTGTTAAAAAAAATTAAGCTTTTAATTTTTTTTCTGTGCTTTTGCTTTATAGTGTCTCCTAGTGCTACTCCCAGAACATAGTATATTTTGTTTATGACATTTCAACTATTAACTTTATAAATACATGCATATTTGCATA
>NW_006202239.1:0-378 GCF_000334495.1 Tupaia belangeri chinensis
ATAAAAAGGATTTTCAGGAACTTTCTAGAATGTTTGTTGAGAATTAGAAGAGTAATGGCTTCCTGAGTTGTCAAAAGCTTCATTATAATATTTTTGGACCATATTAATGCATCCAGTACATCACTGAAATGCTGTGCAGTGCATTATTATATTAGTCAGGAAATAAAACTTGGCAGTCTGTGGCAAAATCAGCACATACATACTAGATGAGAGAACTTCATGGAGAGTTCTTTAAGACTCTGTAGTAGATCTCTGCCACACATTCCTGGTTTAAACTAAGTATCAAGTGGGTACTTGTAAGAGCTGTCTGGGACCATGCTGTATTTGCAAGCCTAGAAACAGCTACCGACTGGTTTGTGCTTTAGCAATCAGTAACAG
>NW_006202240.1:0-1085 GCF_000334495.1 Tupaia belangeri chinensis
ATTAAATCTTCATTTACAGCCTAGTGAAAAAGGGGGTTAAAGTACTTAGTTTTAGAAGAACTTGAGCCTCAGAGAAGAGACTTGTCTAAAAACATATAGCTGTTTGTTATGTATCTAGGACTTCTTTACATTTAAAATCCTTTTTATTATGTCAAGCTAACTCATGTTAATTTAGTGAGCTACACTGCCCTGAAGTCATGACTTATCTTTTTTTCTTCCTTAATCATAAAGCTTAATAAAAAGTTTGTAGAGCTTTGAAGTATGTGGCATAATTAAAATTCTGATATTATCTCTGGTATTGTCTGAATTACTCCAAGAGTTTAATATATTCTGTAAATGTTTTTCTTATAGGTATTAAAATTTTATTTCTATTTTTTTTGTATATAGCAACAGTAAGCTACTTTCTAAAACTGTAGAGAGATATAAGATGACTCAAAATAACAATGCAGGTAAGACTTCGACTCATGGTTGTCCCATTGTAAATATAAGAGTAAGAAGGTTTTATTTATAACTTTTTTTTCCTATGGGAGAGAGCAACAGAGAGAGAGGCCCCTCCAACAGGGTCTTTACACTATAACCTATCCCATTCTCAGCCAGTGTAGATCACAGGCATGTTCTGGTACTTTGTAAAGGGAAGCCCTGGGATGGGAACATGGGACTTTCTCTGTGGGTCCAGCTGTATTACCACTGTGGCACCATACAGGCTTGAAAGTTTTCTGTTTTTGTTTGTTTGTTTCACTTTTGCTATAGGGTACATGCATTCCAGGAAGAGGAAGAGAGAGTGACAGAAAGAGAGAGAAAGAGAGAGAGAGAATGAGAAATCATGCTCTGGTGGAATGGGGGGGGAGGCTATATGGCCATGCTGCAATCCCTTTTTCATTATTCTCCTCTTGGGATTTTTGGCATGCATGAACATGGATGCAGCATGCTTTTCAAGCCACCAGGTGAGTTGGCTGGGTGGTATCCAACACCTTAACCACCACACCACTTGCTGGCCCTAGGCCTGAAAGTTTTAATCATAAAAGAACAGTTAAAAATAAAAAAAAAAAAGTTAAGGCTCACCTGCAAAAATGTGTGCTGGATGC